>NC_034597.1:11466665-11479589 GCF_900095145.1 Mus pahari | reverse complement strand
TTTGTCTTACTGAGTGGCCAAACAGAACCCAGTATGGTGGCCCACTCAGAAAGCAGAAGCAGAGGCAGGTAGAGCTAGGAGTTCGAGGCCAACCTAGTAAACAGGTACAGAGTGAGTTCCAGAAAAAAAAAGGCTACACAAAAAAAAAAAAAAAAAAAAAAAAAAAAAAAAAAAAAGGACAAATCAAACTAAAGAAAACAGACAAAACAAGTGTCATGAAGGAAGTGTTGGCAAACGACTGTGGCCACTACTTGTTAGCAACCCTCAGAGACCAAAACACTAGGCTCCAGCTTCCTGCACACTTTCCTTTCTAGCCACACTCCCTGGCTCACACCCTTAGTACCCTTAGTGGCTCGTGTCTAAATTTTTACCACACCCACTGCTATGATCACCCTCCCACTCTCTTTTTTCTTTTTCTCTTCTTTTCTTTTTATTTATTTATTATTTATTTATTGAGAGACAGGGTTTCTCTGTGTAGCCCTGGCTGTCCTGGAACTCACTCTGTAGAACAGGCTGGCCTCAAACTCAGAAATCTACCTGCCTCTGCCTCCCAAACGCTGGGATTAAAGACATGTGCCACCACTGCCCAGCTACATCCTCCCACTTTCTGCAATGGCATCCAAGTGGTCTGTAATCAGGCTCCTTCAGTTACACGTGGCAGGATCGCCACAACTGCCTAAGAGGAGCCCAGAAGCAGATCCACTGTACACCCAGCTGGCTCCTCGTGCACGGTTGAGTCCTTTATGTGCCCTGTCTGCCTCTGTGCTTCCCTTTGCAGCATCAGGATACTGTCAGCTCTGACCAGCCAGCAATTACAGAAAAAAGGCAATGACAGTCCCATTGCCTGGCAATGTCTCTGGACCATGGCCTCACAAGCTAGGTTTGGGGTAGAGTTATTATGGTCACATGGGCAGAACAGGCATCCCAAGGAAACAGAATTTCTTGCCAGACTGACTGATATGGCCAGGTGTAGAACCCCATGATGCTCTGCTTCAAGGTACTCCATCAGCCACACACATCCTTCTTCAAGGCTCTAGAGCTTCTGGCCCTGCCTTGCCGATCTTCCTGATTCACCAGGGTTCTCTTCCCCTTCACTGCCCTGTGACTCTCAGCTTCCTAAGCCCTTGCTTATGGGCTAACCCCCTCAGGATGATCATGACCTGTGATGGGAAAAATAACCGATATAAAACAACTCTTCCGGGCAACTTCATCTTGCTCCTCTTTGGAGGTCGGTCGGAAGTCCATACTGCCTTTGACTTTGCTCTTCACCGCCAAACAGCTGGTATTTTGCAGTATCTGAGGTGCTGCGTCAGAGTCAACAGCATGGAACTTGCGGGTTAACCGAGGAAATAACAGTCACTTGCCAGTTACCAGGAGCAAGGGGAGCTGGAAGGAAAGCAGAGGTGGATTCTGGACCAGAGGGTGATGCTGACGTTAATAGCCTACCATATGAGAGAACCTTGTCTCTCTGGGAGTCGGGAACACCCCTTGTGGAAACCTCCCTTTACTCCTTCTCCATCCTTAAGGCTGCTGAGGATGAAGTTCTCCGCACAGAGCAATGGTCCAAAGCAGAGAGGAGGCTCTTAGCCTCCTCTCCTGACCTGGGTGAGTGAGATCCAGGCTCTCATGCCATGGCCTGGGCATTCTGTCAGTCCTTGACTCAGCAATAATACTTAAGGGCCTGAGGCCTTCTGCAGCGTCAGTGACCAGAGACTCTACACAGCTTAGGCGTGAGGAAGGGGCCTCCTCTATCGCTGAGATCACTGGCTAATTGCCCTGTATTCTGCCTATCTGTGACTGCTCACCGTTTGCTATAAACTAACTAGATTTTAGTAATATTAAAATTTCAGCTCCTCACATAAGCTAGTCACATGTTAAGTGCCCAATAGCCACACTCAGCCAGCACTACTATAGTGAATGGCACAGACACAGGATATTTCTGTCAAAGCAGAGAGTCTTGTCATATGCTATTCTATAGCAATGGTAGCTTGCTTTCCAACCCCAAATGACTGACTGAGCATACTTTATCCCTGTACTCAAAATTTGACAATGTATTTAAAAATAAGAAGATAAAATCAATAATCATTCTTAGGTAGAAACTATGATTATTAGAAAATAATCTTCATCTTTATTGAACATGTCATGATTTTCTTCCTTGTCCTTAGTCCCTAAATAATACAGTACAGTGACTCTTTACCTACAATTAACATGAGGTTAGGTGTTATAGGTGTCCCCCAAGGAACAACTATACTGTAATAATCCATAATTGGCCTACTTGGCCAGAGGTCATGGCAATAGTAAAGTACAATGATAGTAGCCATGACAACAGCAATCGCAGTAACACATTACGCACTTAACTGAACATCGGGCTTGAGTCCCAGTATTTTGTGTATAATATGCCGGTCAATTCCCACAATAATTCAAAGCGCATCATCTGTCTCCTGAAGCAGATACCTTTTGTGCCTCCTAATACATGCGTGACCCACTTCTGACTTCAGAAGCAGCTCAGCAGGCTATGGCTTCCCAGAGGACACTGGTGCCCTCCCTGTCCCCTCTACCCCTCCTCTGGCTCCCTCCCTCCTCCCCGAGGCAGCTCTCAGCCAATGAGAGAGGAAGAGTCTGGGACAATGTCTGATGCTCTACCCTCCAAAGGGATCTTTCTGGGTACAGTTTCTACAGTTGACCTGAGAGTTCCTAACTGGCTTGTCCCAGTCATCTCCAATAGTAACCAGCTCAATAACGCCCTTCACTGACTTCTGCTCCTTCAATCTGCCTCCTTTTCTCATTAAAGCTTTTAAATTTTATTTCTGTTTTTAACTATGTATGTATGTATGTATGTATGTATATGTATATGTATATGTATATGTATATGTATATGTATATGTATATGTATATGTATATGTATATGTATATGTATATGTATATATGCAGATGCTCCTAGAGTCCCCTTTGGGGTGTTGGATACCCTGGAGCTGGAGTTACAGACAGTTGTGAGCTGTCTAACATAGGTGCTGGGAATCGAACCTGCGACCTCTGTAGGAGAATAGTGTTCCTGATGACTGAGAACACCCCTCCAGCCCCATGTCTCCTTTCCTCTTACTACATTTTTGCCTGCTGTGGTCATTCTCAGCACTTCCTCCCACTAAACTCTCTACGGTCAACCCACTGACCCAGGCCTTGACCTAGCAAGAACCCAAACAAATTCATCCTGTTTTTGTAGATAAAGAATGTGAGGTTTCAAAAGATTGGCATTCTCCCAAATAGCAGATGAGCAATGCCTATGTAGGTTCATCTTGATTTCAAAGACTTTGTTCTTAATTAATGTCCTGGAGTGTAAATTGGGATACAAGCTCAAAAGGGGAGGGTTTCCAGGGGAGTTCTGACTGTGTGGTTGTAAGATACCCAGTTTGTGAACATCAAGCCTCCTGATTACCTCTCTGACATGAAGACTTCAGTGTTGTAAGTCAGGATTTAACCCCTTCTTCACTGGTGCCTCGGCAGTGTCAGCTGAAGCTGTCAGGCTTATCTTGCCCAGAGAGTACTTCTTGGCATCACAGAGCCTGTACAAGGAGAATCAATATTGATTACATCAAAGATGGTCCAAAGTGTGATTATTTCTTTAAGACTTTCAGGAGGGGAGAAAGAAATCTTCCTTTTCCAACTGCTGTTCTAACAGATGCTGTGTCAACTAAACCCAGGAACTGTCTGTCAGTGGGTCAGAAACAGAGACATCCCAGTGGCAATGGAGGCTTCTGGGGCTTTTTCCCCTCCTGCCATGATTTGAGCAAAGTTTAGGAAGAAAAGCAAGACCAGCCAGTATCCTTACCCATGTAGCTGTATTCCTCATCAGAGCCTCAGAGAAGGATAAGACAAAGATGCTCATTTCAGCCCCAGTTCCCATCCCCTTTCGGTTCAAATGCCAAGAACACATGCATGAAAGCCCACACAAACTTGGATCTGAATCACACAGCACAGAACAACAGATGCTGTTGCACATACGTGCATCCCTCCACATGCGCACATATAAGGGAAAGCTGTCCCAGAAGGCTTGCGAAAGCAAACCAGCATTCTCAGATGGGGACTATCACAGTGTACCGGCACATCCCACCACCAAAATGTCACTGGCCCCAACTGTAGGTGATCTGTGTTTATTTTATAATGGCCGTTCTCACGTTCTGGAGTGCTCCAGAAGCTCCATCGGGTCCTCGAGGCCCTTCCAGGGGATCTCCAAGGTGGAGGCTGAGTTAGTAGTAACCCTGGAGTATTGCTTTTCTTGTCATAACCTCACAGAGTGAGAAGTCTGAGGAGCTACAGGGTAGTAATGTCACAAAAGACCGAATGCAGGGCTCAATATGAGACTCTAGCTTCCTTCTAATAAACCACACATCAAAAAGACCTGCAAAAATTATGAAATGAGGTCCATCCTATTAACGTAGCTTTGTCCTAGAAAATGCAATTTTTCATTAAAAAAAACATGCTAACATGAAATGATTTGCAGTTGTTATTTCAACGAATTAACATGTATAATTTATGTTCAGTTGTTGTTTGTATGTTTTTAAGTCTCACCTTGCAGCTAAGACTGACTTCACGATCATGGCTATCCACTCACCTCAGCTAAGGGTTTGCACTACAGGTGTGAGTCTGGTAAATAATATATTTCAAAATATATTGGTTTAGTCTCTCATTTGGTGAGTGGTGACAGGTACAACTCAAATAAGCCAAAGCCCTAATCATTGGAGGAGATTACTGGTGGACAGAAATTTAAAAATATGAAGGAAGCTTTTTAGGAGAGCTGCTTTGCTATTCAGGGACTGTGTTCTCATCTAGCTCTCTTTCGTGGGTGAAAATTTAAGCATCATTCAAAGTACGTGAACTGTTGAGAGGAAGAGTCACAGGCAGATGTCAGTAGAAAGAGAAGATTTAAAAAAACAAAAAACAAAACAAAACAAAAAACCCCAAACCAGAATGTGGTGGTTTGAATATGTATGGCCTCCATAGGCCGATGTGTTTTAAGGCTGGGCCCACAGGGAGTGGCACTTTTAGGAGGTGTGGCCTTGTTACAGTAGGTGTGGCTTTGTTGGAGGAAGTGTGTCCCTGTGGAGGTGGGCTTTAAGGTTTTCTATGCTCAATCTATGCCCAGTCTGGCACAGAGTCCCCATCTGCATCGTGAAGATGAAGATGTAGGACCCTCAGCTCCTTTTCCAGCACCATGTCTTCCTGGATGCTGCCATGCTTCCTGCCATGATAATGGACTAAATCTCTGACCTTGTAAGCCAGTCCAGATTAAGTGTTTTCCTTTATAAGATGGTGTCACTTCACAGTAACAAAACCCTAAGACAGTAATTGGGATCAGGAACTAGGGTATGGCTGTGATAGGCCTGGCCCTGCCTTTGGAGGAGTGTGAATTTTGCAGTTTTGGATTTGGAAAGCAGTGGAATATTTTAAGCCCTGCCTAATAGGTCATACCAGTAGAAACATGGAAGAAACTGCTGCGGAGGGTGATTTGAACTGTGGGGACCTGGCTCAAGGTGTTTCAGAGGTGAAGAATTTTAGAATGTTGCCTAGAGATTATTCTTGTGATATTTTGGTCGAAGATGTAATTGAATGAAGTGGTTGTGTTCCAGCCCCTGGAATTTGGCAGAATTTGGCAGCTTCAGCCATGTGGTTCTTGCTTGAGAGTCAAGGATAGAAGAAAGGGGTTATGGAATCCCCTTCTGAAACTAAGGAGAGTCACCAAGGCCCGGCCTGTGGCAGAGTTATCCCTGTATGGAGTGAAGCTGTGATGATGACTAAGGGAGAAAGGGGGAAATATGTTGGACTGTCTTCTAGGATGCTGTTAAAGACTTTCTAGGAAAACATTTCTGATTTCAAGTTCATAATTAAACTGGAAATTAAGGGATAATTTCTGTGAAAAAAAAAATACCCAAAATCATGGCTGACATAAGAGTTGAAAGAACACATATCAAAGATTTTGTTTAACTCATTATTAATAAGTAAATTAAGCAGATGTCATAATGAGCTCAAAATGGAAGTTAGAGGCAGAGACATTTATAGATTTGGAATACTGATGAATCTGCAGAGGGAAGCAAAACTGGTTTTGTTCATCAGGCGAGCTTCTTCAGGCAGAATTCAGTTGTACAGCTCAAGTAAGAGCCATTTCACCTTGTTATCAGTGGCCTACGTCAGAGGCTAGCAAAGAGCTTAAGGGCAAGCAAGGGTACAGAGCTCCTATAGTAAGAACTAAGCAGTCTGGGAGCCATGTATGCACAGCCCATGGCCCCGTGGGTCACAAGCAGCCAAGGAGAGTGACGAATAAGGCTCAACACAAAATGACAAAACAATAAACTCACTTTAAGCCTTATAAGGATGTCTATGATTTGCCCATTTATCTGTAACCAGACTGCATAGTTCTGTGTGATGTTTCTAATTGACATGGGGGGGTGTCACCATCAAAAGGTTAGGCACTCCTGCCTAGCCCATTTTGTACTAAAACCTAGGATTTCCCCTCCAGCTATAAACCAGAGGTGACGCAGAGGGGCTGGTATACATTTGATCTTAAGATCTTCTAGTTTCATTCTAATCCATAACCCCTATCCTGGTTCTTATACACGGGCATTTTGGGGGGTATCCCTCTATCTCTTGATACTAAAAATTAGCATGGATTAAGTACCTACTTGAAGACTTTAATATGAAATACCCCAACAGGCTCATGGTTGAACAGTTGGTCCCTAGTTAGCAACACCATTTTGGAAGGCTGTGGAACCTTTGGCGGGCCCGGGAAGTAGGTCTTTTGAAGGCTATACCTGTTTCTGCCTAGACTGGCTTTCTGCTTCCTGTCCACCAAGAAGCAAGAAACTGCCCGAGACATGCTTCCCCTAGCTGGCTACAGAACCAACCCAGCATATTGTGGGCTCAATTTTCTGCAGTCAGGAGCAGAAATAGGTCCTTCCTGTTTTCCACTGTTTCTGTCAGGTCCTCTGCCAGGGTGAACATTTCTAATGTATCTGTATTCCTCCGTAGAGCCCCAGTGGGTAATATTCCCTTTCAGTGTGATAGACAAGCTAGAGAGGTTGAGTCACTTGTACAAAAACCTCCATTGCCTCAAACAGCATCTTCTCTTCCTCCCTTAGTTCTGAACCAGGACAGCAGAGGGCATGCTACATCCTGAGTGCATCCTTCAGTAGATATTCATGCCAGAGGAGCCGTTATCTCTGCTTACTCTGAGAATCACGTTTCTATTCATCCCGACCTGGGTCCCAGTTTTCATGTACTCATATATTATACACACGAGTGCTTTGCCTGCATGTATGAATACGAATCATGTGTGTGCAGTGTTTGCAGAGGCCAGAAAAGGGTGTCAGATCTCCCTGGACCTGGAGTTACAAAGGGTTGGGGGGCCGTCACATGGGTGCTGGGAGCTGAACCCTAGATCTTCTGCAGAAGCACTGAGTCATCTCTCCGTCCCTCAATCCCAGTTTTTAAAAGCTGTCTCTGCTCAGCCAATACACAGTGGCACCTTAAAGAGATTTTTTTTTTCTTCTTTTTGATAGTTTGTTTTGTTCGTTGAGACATAGTCTTGTTGTGGATAGTCCTGGGGCTAATTATATTTAATGTTAATTCTGTTCTCCTGTGAGTGGCTGCAAACAAGGAATGAGTCAGCACTCAGGTGATTTCCTGTAAACCTGCTTCTCACCTTAATTTGTAAAATAAAGGAGAGCTGATGATTGGGCAGATAAAAGGGAAGGTGGAGCAGAAGGTAGGGGGAGAAGAGGAGAAGATGGAAGAGGGAGAGGATGCAGAGGAGGAAGACAAAGAAAAGCAGAGCAGAAGCACATGGCCTGGAGAAACCACAAGTTCTAAAGGGTCTCATAAGCTGGAGAAGATGGTAGTGTAGCCGTAGATCTGCCCAACCTAGGCGCATGACATGTTTTTATATTGAGTTGTGTTTTCATTGCCGGGGCATATTTGGGAGTAGATTTACCACAACATAGTCTCTCCACACAGTCCTAACTTTCCTGGAACTTACAATGTAGACCAGGCTGGCCTCTAACTCACAGAGATCTATCTGCCTCTCTTTCTGGAGTGCTCAAAGAAATGTGGTGGTGGCGGGGTTGTTTGTTTGATTAATTTTTGTTTGTTTGTTTTTAATTTTCTTGTTTGGGGTTTTGTGTGTTTGTTTTTGAGGTGACTATCTCTACGTGGGCCCAGGAAGAAAATATTTATACAAGTATCCCTGAAGAGAAACACAGACACTGCAGATGAAATTCGAAGGCTGGGCTAAGTGTTGGTTTGGATCAGGCGTTAACAAACCAAAGCCATAGCCAAGTTCACCTGCTGTTTGTAGAATGCAAGCTAAGAATGCTTTTACTTTAATGATTAAAATTCTCAAAAGAGCAGGGCAGAGGTGGTACACGCCTTTAATTCCAGCACCCAAGCGGGCAGAGGTACACAGATCTCTGAGTTTGAGGCCAGCCTGGTCTACAGAGTAAGTTCTAGGCCAGCCAGGGCTACACAGAGAAACCCTGTATACAGCAACAACAAAAGATAGATAGATAGATAGATAGATAGATAGATAGATAGATAGATTTAATTAAAATATGTATCAAAAGAGAAGTTTTGACATGGAAATTACTTGGCATTCAGATTACAGTTTCTGTATTTCCTTGGAATACAGTTTCACCCATCGGTGCGACATTCTTCAAGTTGCAAGAACGGCGAAGTCCAGAGAACAAGAGCTTCTTCATGGCTCCCAGCCAACAGTGACTTTCTCCTTGGGAATAAGTTCTCAGAAAGCTTAGATCGCTTCGATGAACCTGAACACTGCACATCCTAAAGCCCACGGAGTTTTGAATTATGTAATGGGAATGAGGCCTGGAAGCCCGAGCGTGAATAGCACTTTGGAAGGCTCTCTGATGGGCTTCCTGCACTTGGCACCTCTGTCAATCTGTGGCTGTTCTGGTTTGTGTCCTGTGGAAGTCTGCTTGAATTTACCATTAATTACAATAATTAAAATCACGGAGTCTCCTCGGTGGGAATTTTCCAGTTCCTAGACAGAAATATTTTCTTACAAGCTCCCTCTACTGGCCTGTTCTCAGAAGAATACTTCTTTCTTCCTCTTCCTTTTTTTCTCCTTTCCTTCCTTCCTCCCTCCTTCCCTTCCTTCCTTTCTTTCTTTTCTTTCTTTCCTTCTTTCTATTTAATTTATTTATTTATTATTTTTTTTTTTTTACAGTCCAATCATTATCCCCCTCCTGGTCCATCCTCTGATAGTTCCTCATCCCATTCCTTCTCCCTCCCACCACCTTCCTCCACCCCTGTCTCCAAGAAGATGTCCCCACCCCTCCCTCCACCTCCCCTCCCCCACCCCACCTGGGTAGGATTATTGATTCTCTCTCTCTCTCTCTCTCTCTCTCTCTCTCTCTCTCTCTCTCTCTCTCTCTCTCTCTCTCTCTCTCTCTCCCCTCTGCTTGCATAGCACTTTCTAATACTACTAAAGTCATACTTCTGTGTCTGAAGTATGTGGTATCTTCAGCACTGAGATCTTACCTTCAATTTCAAGGCGATAACTAAGGATTATGACCCTAGATGGTTTGGGGATGGTGTCTCTTGGAATCCCCTGATCAACAACTGAAAGGGAGATTTCCCATGCCTGGCCATGGGGTTGGAACACTGTATTATTTTATATTTATATATTATTCATGTTTAAAATTCATATAAGATAGATAAGTATATTGTATATACATATAAATAATTTAAATGAAGTTACTTCACTTTGGGTGACAATGCCCCCCAAGAGCTATAGCTATGTCCAGCATTGCCCATGTAGGACTTAGTGAGAGAACTACACTCCCTTTAAATGCAAATGAGCAGCAAATCTAAGGGAAGCTGGAGAAGCTGGAGAAGTCTTGGCAAGCAACGCCTTCCTAAACACAGCTCCCAAAACACCTTGCTAATGATACAACCCATCTTGCTGCTCACAGCCTCGGGAAGGATGGTCACGTGCAAGCAGAAGCAGAGTGATGTTTGCTTGTTAGGTTGTAAACAGCCACTCTAAGGTGAGAGAGGCAGGCCTGATTGGAACTGGTTAAGGACTGTGTTATAATTTGACTGTTGGAAACAACAAGGTCATGGATCTAGAAGTATAAATTGTTTGTTAGTGACTTAACAAAATAAACTGAAGTGACTGTGGCCAGCCTAGGCATGGCAAACATGGCTCTGGCAGGCCTTGCCCTTCCCCATTTCCTCTGCCTTGTTAAAAACCCTTAGATTACATTCCTAAAGCTAACCACCAGGGTCTATTCCCTTATTTGGCCACTTCCTCCTCCAAGGTCCAGCTATCAAAATATTAAAGTCCATATCAAAAGCCCCATTTTGGCTGTTCCAATTAACATGCCCAGTCAAAATTAAACACCTCATGTTAACATGGGATTTCCCCTTTTACCTTTACAAACTGCCATTTGCCTATGGGTCACATCTGTCTCCTCTTTATTTGTTTTACTTAGCAAGACTCTCCAGACTATTTCATTCCAGAGGCATCACTGAGCCCCAAAAAGTGTCAAGATTCAACTTGGTACTTAGGATTTCACCCCAGCTGCACAGTGATGTGGGTGCAAAAGGACTAATAGTTGGGTTGTTTTGCTTGAGATAGCCGAGACCAAGGTCCTTCACAAAGAAAGTGGATTGGTGGATGGAAAGGCTAATCTCTGTGCCTTAGTGGCTATATTAGTCAGACTGTGTGTTGCTATGACAAAATGCTTGGCATAACAGTTTATAAAGGAAAGGTTTATTTGACTCTCATTTTCAGAGGTTTTGATTGTGGTGAAGAAAGTTTGGGCCACCGAAATGACTCTGTATGGCTAATGAAGCTCCATTATATGCTGAGTATTCATCTTGGTACTCGCCAGCCATTTGTCTCTGATTCCACTCCCTGAAAGAAAAGTTCCCAGTATCCCTGATTCAGTGACCACCACCCAGAAATGGACAGCCATGACTATCTACTTGTTATGATATAACTGTTTTTTTACTTCTGCAACTTGCTTACACAGATACACAAAGATTGTTTTGAACTGCCTTAACCACTTAATTTAGCAGAACAGAACAATTTTTAACTTGTTTACATAGATATTGAAGGTTTTTCCCTTTAACAGTCCTTCTGCATGCCCCTCCTTCACAGCAATCTCAAATTTGACTCACAGGTTGTTTGCCGTTCTAGCAGCTAGTAAATAAAATTTTAAATTATAGTTGGATTAACTCTATGGTCTTTTCCCAGGGATTACAAACTCTGTGATGTTTGGAGGCCCCAGCAAGATCCCTGGGACACCTTAGACTCAGGGATAGGGGTCTGGGATAAGCCCCAGAGGGAGCAAACCCGAAGTGGACTTGATAGGATCCAGACTGCAATGGGGAAAATGTGCTTCTAAAGTTTGGACTATCAGTGAGTTGTTCTGTTCTGCTTTGGAGTCCAGACATTTGAAGAAACAAAAAGCAAGATCTAACAAAATTATAGACCCGGTCACTGGGATGGAGTGGACACCCTACTGTCTTTTTGGTTTTAGTGTATAAGTGAAGCTATGTCTGAGTTCATCTTTTTATTTTTTTCTTATTGTGTTGCTGTAATGTCTTTTTCTGTTCTCTGTTGTCTGTTGGATTTATGTTTTCACGTTTTGTTTCAGAGATAGGAATTGAACTGAGCACAGCCAAATATCCTCTGAGCTCCAAGTAACGTTTTTAGGATTTCTGGGATAGACTGTTCCTGGCTGCCTCTACACTAACTCCCCACTGAAGCTTGCTCTGTCCCTTTCATTGGCTTGCAGGGACCTGCCATTAAAGTCCCACAGGTACATCAGGTACTTCTCTACACTCTCCTATTTGAGATCCTTGTTCCTCACTCTTCTAAACGATAGATTTTTCTAGCTTTTTTCCCAGCTGGCTCCTGTCATGAAGTTAGGCCCTAACTGCATGAAGCCTCAAGGTTTTCTGGAGAAAGTAGGGTATATGTGCTAAAAAACTAAAAATTAGGATGAAGTCTACCTGTGCAACTATGGGAAAGCTATTGTTATATGTACTGGGTAAAGGCTCTAGATATTATATAAAACACCCCCCCCAAAAAAAATTCTTACAACAAATGGTAAATTTATTTGTTACTGTTGGATTTCAGACCTGGGATAAGGAGCTGAGGTGCATATTTTATATACTAAAGCAGGCCTGGCCTCCAGGTTCTCCCAGCATCCCTCAGTCCCTACCTAGTATACCCTGTCCCCAACCGTGAACTCTCCAGTCCAGGGGCTAGTATGCCTGTCCCTCCCACCCCAGAGGCGCTTCCCTATCTAATCCAGACATTCCCCCCCCCCCCCGTTGCTTTCTTTCCACCCCACTTCTGTCACTTTCTCTCTCTCTCTTCCCCTTTCCCTCTCTCCCTTCTCTTGGTAGCTTCCCTGGTTCAGTCCTTGGAGGTCAGTGAACTTGCCCAAGAGCAGTTTCCTAATAAACCTGCATTTATATGTATTGTAATCTGGTTTGAGTAGGTTCATTTCAACAACACAGAAATAACTTATCAGTGCCCCATATTATTTCAATTTAAAAAAAGGTTTATACAACAATTAGGATGGCTAAATGGAATTGTCGATATCCAGCTCTTTGGCTTCTGCCCCTTTCTTGGTTCCTGTTCACAAAATTGTTTCCTCACTCAAGATAATGGATACTCAAACTCTTGCTAAAATCGAAATGTTCTTTTTCAGGATCTGTAAGACCATTTCAAGATGAGGGTGGGGAGGACCTATAAAATTCCAAGCAATAACTTTAGCTTAAATTTTTTATTTTATTTTATTTTTTTGTTTTTTTGAGACAGGGTTTCTCTGTGTAGCCCTGGCTGTCCTGGAACTCACTCTGTAGACCAGGCTGGCCTTGAACTCAGAAATCCACCTG
>NC_034597.1:11446230-11460846 GCF_900095145.1 Mus pahari | reverse complement strand
TAAAAATCTACACATAGGTAATCATAATTTGCTATTCATGCTTATATGTAACTTGAAATCAATTCTGGTCATCTTTCTAGACTAAGGAGACAGCAACAGGTCCCCAAGATATTTTGGATTAGGATAGATTTTTATGTGATAAATTTTGTCTTGAAATTTTAAAATAAAAAATATATATGTTTAGCAAATAAGATATATTTGATAAATAAGGTTCATAAATTCCAAAGTTCTGTCTACTCAGATTAACAATAACTGAAGTAAAGATGTATGTCTAGCTTCTTTATCTTTGCTAACTTCATTAAGCCTTAACTATTTGGATAAACTGAGTCATACAAAAAAGTATAATATTCTGTAATGGTGTATATAAAAGAATAAAAAAACCAAAAATCAAAATAAGGTTTCTGATCTCTCTATAAATTACATTTATAGTTTTTAAAATCCCCAATCTCGCTATGGGCTACATTTATGACTTACATTTCATTGTGATACTAAGAGGGCTTCCATTCAAAAAATTATAATTTCTGAGACTAAAACTTAACATGGATAAAACTATCAAATCTTAATCTTATTAAAGTGGCTAACATCTTATAAACTATTAAGCATAATTAGGGCATGGAAGTTAATATTCAGTCATCTTATAAATGATCACATTCTTTAATGTTCTCAAAACTATGTTCGTAATCATGCTAAGTACAATTCATTTTCAGGGACAAGCTTTTAATTTAGCCCTCTGTATTAAACCTTAAGCAAGTAACTAAAAGCAAAAAAAGTTTGTTTAGCTCATATACACTTAATAGATAATGGTACTCAAATGTCTCAGAGATCTACTGAATATTGCATTGAAAATGTTTAATGAAAAAAGCTTACCATGAAAGACAGACTCCAGCTCCTAGCCGTGACCCCGAGGTCTCTCAAGAAGTGGGCACAATGACTCCACCGAGATTATGGCAACACTAACCACTGGATTAAACTGCCTCAAATGCCTTATTGGCCACCAGGGCCCAGCCCAAACTTTGGAGACTTGATCACCCACGTTGCCTATAAAAGGCGAGTCAGTCTTCCAAGTTCCTTCTCCACAGGAAAGCCTCTCAGATCTTCTGGGCCTGGCAGCCAAAGACTGCCACTGTCCTGGGACCTCTGCCCTTAGCGAAGCAACACTGGAGCCTGATGGGTGCCTGTCTAGGTAATGGACAAGTCTCTGCCATTTTAACTGGTACATAGGCCTTTTGGATTATGCTTCCGCTATCATTTATTCTTCTCAAAATTCTGATGGCTGGCTAACTGAGCTTTGTTAGTTTAACAGCAACAGGCAACCTGCTCCTTCCCCAAAGCTGCAGTCACCTTAGTTCATTTCCTAGGTAAAAATCAGACTTTGCTGTCTCGTAGGAGCTACTATGTCTCCTGCTGAGAAAGGTTGGTAGGTTTGCCTTGCTAACAGTCTTCATATTAAAGGATAAACAGATTCCAGATGTAACGTTTTACTGTTCCTGTATTTAAAAAGAACTTGCTTTGCAATGGCTGCTCTCAGTCATAACTACTCATGTCTCTGATAAATGATTAGATAAAAAAAAAAAATGGTTACAAGTCTATACAAGTTCTGAGTGTCCAAGGAAGTGTTTTAAGGAGTATAAAGGTCTGTGGACATGGACACTTAAGGAAGTTCCCCGGGGGGTCTAAGAAAAATGATTTAAAGTATGTAAATGCAAATGGTAACAGTATAAAAAGAAGATTTAAGGTATACGAAAAATAGAAAATATTTCTGATTTCTTATTCCCTTCTATGGTATATTTTACTAAGGGTTCAGAAGTTGAGAGTTTTAATGCCCGTCAGTGGAGTTCTGATAAGCTGGGAGGGCACTGACTCCTTACTACTCAGTCTCAAGCTCAAGGTTTTAATTTTCCTTTGGCTGTCTTCTAAATATAGGCGTAAGGGTGCTTCTCACTGGGCTAAAAACATCTCTTCAATCTCTGTATGCCTGGCTCTCTGGACAGTGGAAGAAACGTTCATGTTTTTAACCCAAAGCCACAGCGATAGCTGTGACTCAAAAGTGTGAGTCTGCTCTGGCCGTCTTACCAAGGCCTGTTAGCTGATTTTCATATAATGTGGACTTTAGTACAGATTACAAACCATGGTAATGCTAATATAGCTAAAACTTTTATCTCTTTATGTAAACTAAAAAAAAAAACAATCACGTAAGCTTCAGGGAATTGTGGGAGTCATAAGCCTTGGGTCTGCCTCTCACAGGTTGAATGGGCTCCAGCTAAGTTCCCCAGCTGCCTATCCCCGAGGATAGGTCTCTCTTCAGCTCTCCTCTAGTCTCAGGGCTCTTCCACTCCCCCAACCACCAGGATAATGGACCTAAAATGTCCAAATGTAGGATTTTCCTTTTAGTTCTTAAGCTTTAACTTCTCTTCCTAGTCTATATAATTGTTCCAGTAGATTTCCAATCAACTAAAGACTACGAACTGCTCCGAACCAGCCTCAGGTGGCCCTTCCAAACCAGCAAGTGCCTGGGCTTGAAGTCAATGGAAGCCAGATGCTTCTGACAAAATTTCCTACCAGCTTGAGCCCCAGCTTTGGACCAGCGTTCCAGACTGTTCCAAAGCTACCCATACTTCACTAGCCTCAAGTGGTCCAACAAAACCTGGACAACAAACCAGATGTACCCTGCCCCCCTCCAGGCCTTTGTCCCTCATCCCAGCCTTTCTGGGCCTGACAATGATGTCCTAGTTTGGCTAAGAAGCAGTTACAGATGAGACTACACCATCCTTTATCATTAACAAAAGTCTGAAATGTTAGGTCCAAAGAAAACCAGTTCCCCTCTACCAAAGAAGTCATGTCCCTATCACTGTCAAAAGAAACAAATGGCTGTCTACAGTGCTCAGCACATCAAAGCTCATGCTGGTCTCGAGACACCTTCAGTACTACAGATACCTGTTAAAACTGGAGAGTTACAAAAAGGGTTACTCGAGATGTAAGGGGGCTTAGATCTGATTGAATGACAATTAAAATGTTAGCCTTTATCCCTACATAAGTGTGAACCAATGATTTGATTTCTATGATTTAGAGATAATGGGAAATGTTGTGGCTAAAGAAGCTCCATTTTATGCTAAGCATCCATCTTGGTATTCAAAAGCCGTTTTCCTCTGACTCCAGTCCCTGGAAGATAACTTCCTTGTAACTCTGAGTTAGTGTCTCCCTTCCAAAAAAGCATAGCTGTGACTATCCACTTGTTAGGGCTACTTTTTGCTTCTGTAACTTGCTTATGTTTTAAGTTATTTTAAGTTGCCTTAAATACTTAATTTAGCAGAACAGAAGTTTTTACTTTCTTACGTAGATACTGAAGGTCTTCATGGGGTTCCCCCCCCTCTTTAAATGTTATTCCCTGTTGTAGTAATATTTAATCTCAATCGGAGGTTTCTATCTCACCTCGACCATTCAGTTCCCAGTAAAAGACAACACAACTTTTATATTTATGATAAGCCTTTAATCAGCACTGGAGCTGGGCAGATGTCTGCCCTCTAAGCTATTAAATCTACTTTCCCATCAATAATCCCAAGTTATAACTTGCCATGTTCCATCTGGGCAGCTCTTAACTCCAATTACTCAGTCCTCGTGGTCATCTTTTCAAGATTCCTACACCATGGCATCTTTTCCACTTTCCACCTTCTTCCTCTTCCTCCCGGTCTCTCCTCAGACCCCAAGCCCAGAAACCAAACACTCTTCTGCCCAGCTGTAGCAGCAGATTGATTCAACAATCAGGGATAAATTGGGGGTGGGGGCAAGGTTACATAGCATCACTTAGGTCTGTGTGCAGATTCTCTCAGCCCTGGGGGCAACCAGGCCTGAGGGTCGGTGTTTAGCATTATAGTACATA
Source organism: Mus pahari (assembly GCF_900095145.1). Lineage (NCBI taxonomy): Eukaryota > Metazoa > Chordata > Mammalia > Rodentia > Muridae > Mus > Mus pahari. The sequence goes on along the minus strand of NC_034597.1, from coordinate 11,456,969 downwards.
GCAAAAGACCAAGCCTCAACAATCCCCCACACCCCTCCTTCATGGAAATCCCAAATCTGACTTAGAGATTGTTCATCCTGATCGCAGCGAATCAATGCATCATTTAATTATAATTGGATTTAGTCACGCCTTTTCCCAGGGGTCGCACTCCATTGCAGCTCCCACGATAGCAGCTAGCTAGAAGCGAGGGAGAGAGACTTCATCTTGTCCCGATTTTCTTTGTTGCTTCATTTTATTCTGTTGGGGTATCAAAACTATGGGATGATGCCACTCATTTCCCGGGTAGATGCCATGCCTTTAGTTGATAATCTGTGCAAGCACTCTCCTGGATATACCTGGGCTTTCCTTATCTCCTAGATGCTAGTTACTCCAGCAAAAAATAACAACCCAAAGGCACCAATACAAGCCCGCTCCTCCTCAACCTGACACCTATGCCCTTCTCCTTAGATTGTGAACGAACCCACTGAACACAGAGAAAAGAAAGACTTTCTAGTCCGATGCTTCACTAGACTTTGGATCAGTTAGCTGAAACAGGGGGTGAAAAGGAATGAGTGGGTTTAGACATATCAGCTCTGGCCTCTCTGTAGGTAGGAAGAAAACGCCACAGAACAGGTGCAGCCCCCACCAAGTGAGAGAGTAGAAATCATGAGTAGAAATAAAGGCAGCCACTGTGTCAGAGGCTAGGCAGAGGTTACTGGCTGAGTTCTGCAGCTCCTTCCTTCACTAACAGAGGGACAACTGTCTCAGGACATGAACCTGTGCTGACCTCTGGGGACCCAAGACACCTGACAGATAGCAACATCAGGAATGTGCCCCCAGAGAAGAATGCAAAGACAACCACCTCAGCAAAGAAGAGGGGGAGGGGAAGGCAATTAGTTTTTGTGGAACAGAAGAAGACCTGGCCTATTTCTTGCACTGGATTTAATCAACTCAATGCCTGAAAGGTTGGGAAATGATAGAAGTGGGGGAAAAAAAGAAATTATTACAAATGAAGGCTGCTTCTCCGGGGATCCAGCTGGCCCTGAAGGCAAAGCAAGCCAATGCCTGGGCTGTGGCTCATGGCACAGCTGTTGAACAAGAATGAATCTATGGTCCTGAAGGGAGGCAGGGGAGAACAGGAGCTCAAGAAGGAGCTTGAGCTAGGAATTCCTGGTGGAGGACCGCGGTGTAACCATCCACTTAGGATAGTTACTGCCAGCATCACTGAGTAGGCCAACGAAAAGTTTTAAGTCCTTTTTCTTGATGGCCAGACCAAGAGCAGACTTGAGCCTTCAAAAAGTATCTTTGTGCTTAAATTAGGAATATAGCTTTTTAAAAGGTAAAACCCACCAAGATACATCAGTTAGACAAGGGTCAGGGTAACCTTGAAATGTTCATTTCTGGCAGAGCAGAGCAAAGGGAGTATTTTAGACACAGCTTGCCAATTATTCGGGCTGATATATCTATACCATAGTCAATGCCATGGAAGTCTCAAGTGTATTGCCAAGGCAGGAATGACTGTTGTGGAAAGGAGCATAGAGGGTGGAGACACAACAGTCTAAGCAGACACAACATGGAAGCAGGACAGAATGGTGTTACCTTGATCATTTCATTTCCCCATTTTTTTTTTTTTTTTCGAGACAGGGTTTCTCTGTATAGCTCTGGCTGTCCTGGAACTCACTTTGTAGACCAGGCTGGCCTCGAACTCAGAAATCCGCCTGTTTCTGCCTCCCGAGTGCTGGGATTAAAGGCGTGCGCCACCACGCCCGGCCATTTCCCCATTTTAAAAAAGTTATTCTCAAATCTTTGATCTCAGCTAAGGGGTTAAATACTGAGTCCTGAGGATAATTAGCTTAACGGAAGTAATTTACTATACATGACCCCACAGTAGGTCTTATAAAAAGGCAGCATAAGGGGCTAGCCAGGCCAGTGAGGAAGCTTGTGAGCCACAATTCTAATTCAACATTTTATAGAACCAGAAATTAATCTATGCTCAGTTGTCTTTTCTCTAAATCATTTTTAACTTTTTGTAAAGTCTTTGTTTGATAAGTCCTGGTTTGTCAGTACAGAAACAACAAGCCTTCTCCAATGTCATGTAAAGTCCTCTCTGGGACATGAAAATCGAGTCTAAGCCTAACTGGTGTGGGAAGATACTTCTGTCAGAGACTCTACCTGTACATGGGGCATAGAGAGAAAGAACGGAAGGAGCCTGAGGTCTGCTTCTATCTGATAACTTCTCTGTTGTGGGCCCATTTCCCCAGGTTAGGGCCTTAGAACTTGAGGCATCAGTCCCTGCAGCATCTCTATCATTGGAATGAGGAGAGGGAACTCTCTCCTGTCCAAATGGGGAATAAAAGGCCCCCTCTGGTCCTGAATAAAAATTCACTTGGGGTTCGCACATAACAATACTTAACTCTAGATTGTTATACAGATGTTCTGAGGCCATACAGCCGGTAAGACCCATGGTACAGGCAAACTAAGTTCCTATGGGAGCAAAATAAGTTTCTGAGTTAAGAGTAACTGTGAGATGAATATTACAAGAGGCAGAAAAGGGGAGATCTGTATATAACTAATCATGTGTTCTGTTGTGAGAGAGCCTTAGCCTGAATGGATCTGGTCCAGATGAGACAGTCCATTTCTGGTCCTGGTCTGGAACAGGCTTGGCAAAGGAGTGGTGAATCCAGGCAGATATCCATCCACCTTGATTGTATCTGGTGTTGTCAGGGTCACAGCGTGAAGTCTTTCCCAGGCATGTGTCAATCCATTTTTCTGAAACTTCTTAATGTTCTGAAACTTCTTAATGTTGGTCCCTGGGTCAGAATGAATGACGAGGCACTGCTGAAGGATCTGGAAAGATGTCTCCAACCCTAGAATGGACTGTAGTTTGGACCTGTTGGAGAGACTTGAAAAGTGACTGATCTCCTCAATGATAGGATCTCTTAAACAGGGCCACAAGGGAATGGCCTTCCAAACATATTCTCACAGTGGGTGAATTCTGCCTTATCCTAAGAAGAGTCAGAGGTAACAGGTTGGACCAGTTTTCACCAGTTTCCAAAATCAATTTAGAGAAGTTTAACCTGTTCAGAGCTCTGAGATTGGTAGTAACAGTGGAACTCCTAGATTACATTTAAGGACTTACTGACCGCTTGGCTATGGTGACAGTGAAGACAGACCATTATCTGATCCAATAGACAGAGGCATCCTGGATGTAGCAATCATCACATGGAAAGGAGTCGTGACCATTGTCAGAGCATCTTCCTTCCAGGTAGCAAAGGCTTTTATTCATTCCGAGAAGGTGTTCACAAACATTAACAGGTAATTATACTTGACGTGATAAGCCTTCATCTCTGTGAAATCAACTTTCCATTTCTCACCAGGGGCTAGCCTCTTCAGAGAAATGGTGGGGAATCCTTTGGTCTTTGCATTGGGTTAACCCATGTTCAGGAGTGATATTAAGAGGCACCCTGAGCAACCATCTCTCAGAGATGTAGAATCTGGTACCTGGAAGATAATAACTCAGTCTGGTAAGAACCATGGTCCTCTTTAGTGTTCCTAGGGACTGTTCCCATCCCCTTCTTCCTGGGAGTAGATGGATGAGGGAAGGCGCTGGGTACCAGAAAAGGCAATAGACAAGACAGAAAGGGGCTCTGCAAAAATCTCTGCTTCTTTAGTTGGGGTGCCTCATCTGCCCTCTGATTGCTTTGGGCTTCAAGTGTGTTGTCTATCTGATGCACCTCACAATGGATAACAGCCACCTCCTTAGGGAGTCAGATCGTTTTAAAGAAAGCAACAATTCCTCTTTGTTTTTAACAGTTTTTCCTTCAGCTGCCCGTAGGTCTCTGCCTCAAGTAGGGGAGTGTCCTGGAGGTCGGGGTGGCTAGCCTGTTGTATGTCCAGCAAGTTCCCACAGTCAGGGAGGAGGACCTCAGGGTTGTCATCAGGCATCAATGTCACCCGGCTGAGACTATACCCCAGAAAAGGTGAGATGGAGCTGATCAAGCAATAGACTCTGGTATTGACTGGTAAGGGTACTTGGCACCCACTAGTCATTTGTCCCTTTGGGAGGGCTTCTGCAGCATGGGGAGCTGTTAAAGCCAGGTTCTGGCTCAGGGTGAGCTTGTCAGCATCCCTTGCTTGTGTAGCAGTTGTGGCTATGCTGTGCAAACAAGATGGCATTACAGGTCTTGGCTGGAGTGCCAGGGTGTGAATCAAAACCTCCTTTGAATCTCATGAGTGAGATGGTGGAATGGTTTAGTGATATCTGGTGACTAAAGCTGGAGTTTGGGTTAGAGTCTGTGTTAGGTCCCCAAAAGCTTGTTCCTCTGTTTCAAAGGCTGATCTGTCCAGTGACAAAATACAGGGTCTGAGTTATTTCATCCAACTTAAGAATCCAGAACCTGAAATACCTACTATGCCCAAGAATTCTCTTAGTTGCTTCTTGGTTTGGGGGGGGGGCATGAATTCCTTCTGGGTAGTGCTGAAAGTTCTCCTACCTTGAGTGGTCTTGTCTTTGTTAGGCAGAGTAAGTCTTTTTCTTGGAGATGAAATGTCTGGGGCACTCAGAACAAGTCTTTGTGACTTTCAAGCAGTGGCAGTGTTTGTCTCCCATCAATAGAATATCATCTATCTACTGGAGCAGAGTTGAACTGTGTTGTGACACCCGGAATCCTGTTAAGCCTTTTTTGTAATGTCTTTTTGGAGTGTAGGGGACTTTTTGAACTCTTCAGGTAGTCATGTCCAGGTTAGCTGGGCTAGTCTCGCTACACATTGGATTAGACCATTCAAAGGCAAACATGGGCTGGCTAACTGGCACCAGGGCAACAGAGAAAGAAGTAAGCACTCTTAAGGCTCACTTTTGTATAGACCTGGTAGTCTGGTGAGATTTGGAACTGTAAGAGGAACGGTTTCTGTCCATTTATTTGCTTCCTGGAGATCTTGAACTGACCGATAACCTGAGGTCTCTGGTTTATGCACAGGCAGAAAAGGCAGATTATAAGCCAGCTGCCATGGGGGTAAAGTAATTACCTTCAAACAGCCTCTTGATAGGTGGAGCAATTTCTGGTCTAGCTTTTGGGTTCCAAAGATATCACCAGACCCTCATTGAGGTGACTGTAGTGATGAGATTTACCAGAACTGGTGGGTGGTGTGGTGCCATGCCAGGAGAACTTCGCATATCCTGGAGCAGGGTCCCCAGGTCTGGATTTGTTTCTGCTGTGGCATCTGGGAGAACTAGAAGATATTCTTTAGACAGAGAGCAGTTCAGCTGAGTTGGTAGGCAGGGGTAAAGAAAATCTGAGTTTCTTGAAGAGTAAACGTGATGATGGTGTTATGGAGTTCAAGAACACCCAGAAAAGATCTCTAGACTCAATTCAGTTTTTAATTAATCAAATTTATTAAAGCCACCAGCAGGCTCACCCACAGTTTTTGGCCCAAATCAGAGAAATGCTACTCAGAGGCAGGTGAAGGACGGTCTTTTAAAGGTGAACCCCAGAAGAGCTTTTCCTCTCTGCCAAGATTGGATGGTCAAGGTGACTTCAAAATAGTCCTTGAATGTCTGAATGAGCAGGTTATAGAAAACAAAATCAGCAATTAGTCATATCATAACAAGCAGATGATCATAGTGGTACATTTTTTGGGTGGGTGGGGGTCAAGGAGTCAAGGTTCCCAAGAATTTATTTTCTAGGAACTTGAGTCAGGGAAAAACAGCTATTAGGTACCAAGATGGATGCCTGGTGTGAACATGGGATTCCTTTAGCTATCACAGAAGTGCCTAGTTTTCAAAGAATACTTCTGCCCAAAAGAGAGAAAGAGCAGTCCCAGAGCACCGCAAAGGAGACCAGAGTCACCTGTTTTCATACCAGAACTGTTTAGGTTTGAGGTGATTGTCCTTAATCACCTGCCTATGGCTCCCTGTATTAGCATCATGACATTGGTAAATATGCATTGCAGTCAGCATAAACCTTGCTTGCCTTCATACAGCTCGGCAGCAGCCAGGGCATCTTGCCTGTCCTCTGCAGTAGAGTCTCAGTTATTAACGTTTTGGGGTATCTTGATGAACTGAGTCATATTCATCCCTGAAAAGCCTTCTAGATTTTGGAGATTTTCCTATGGGTGTCCAGACCTGATTGAGTGACAAAAGCCAAATTTTATGCTCTAGATTTTTTCTTTTTTTTTTTTTTTTTTTTTTTTTTTTTTGCTAATGAATAAAGAGATGGAAGATCTGAAGGTTTCTTCCAATCTTCAAGAAATGCTCCAGGAGACTCTTCTGGGCCTGGAAGAGCCTCAGTAGTTTTAGACAAATTAGTGGTGACAAGCTGCACCCGGAATTTCAGTCATAAGATTCTGGTGACAAGTGTCCTCAGCCTGGGAACCTGCATATGTATTGGGGTCCCAATCAGGGCATGTGGATGGAAACACTGCCTCAAATCGAGTAGCTTTTAAAAGCATTCATACCAGCAGCTGAGGCCAAAACAAACAAACAAGAAAACCAAGCAATCAACCAAACAAAACCCCAAAACCCTTTATCTCAATTCAGATCTATGCCCTGTGTATCCCTTTTCCTTTTGGGGTAACTGGTCAGAAGGAATTACTGACAAACATTCCGGGTAGGGAAATTGGTGCAAGGGACAGATTCCAGGGCAGAGTTGGGAGCTTGGGCTCATCAGAAAAAGGGGCTCTGTGTCTTCCAGTTATGCACATTTAAAGTAGAGAAAGGAGTATAGACAAGGAAAGGGTGACACCCTTCTTTTAAACCACTGCCCCCTGCCTCTGGAGGGAGAAGCGTCTAATGTGACAGAAAAACAAAGGCTGGGACTTGAATCCAGTATGGAGCATGGTGGGCCCTCAAACTGGGAAGCCAAAGGTGCTTTAGAAGCTGGCAGGGCAGTAGGTGAAGGGAGCAGCCCCCAGAGCAGCCCTGCAGGAGCACAAGGCCACTGTCCAGGCCCAGGCTCCACGCAGAGCCAAGAGGAGCAGAGGACTCCATCCCGCACCCTCGCTAGAGCCCACAGAGAATCCAGCCTACCCAGGCCCCGGGGACACTGTCACGTGAAGAAGGCCAGGGCTGGGGACAGACCCCCCCCAAAAAAACTGAGAAGCACTGGGGTACAAATCAAAAGACAAGGAGCTAACATTGGCAGATGGTGCCACCTATTGGCAGAATATGGGAAAAACAGCAGAATTTTAACCGGTTGGTCAATCCGTCAGCTAGATCCATTTTGGGACACAACAAAAACACCAACAGCAAAATCAAGAAATCAATTAAACAAACCCCAAACCCAAACATGCTTGTCACACGTTCAATCAACTCTCTGGGCCAGACTTGCCTTTCATGCATTCAATCATCCACACAATTGGCCAGTCATTCGTTCAAGCAAAACCGAAACCAGAGGCTGAACCAGGATTCAGAGTCCCCACTCTCGACGTTTCAATTTAGTATGGAAGGAGGACTAGGAAAGAGTTTCCTGTCGAATATTGTCTTCCTAAACCAGGACGAGGGCCTTAAATATCCATCCATCTCTCTTATCCAGAAGGCTCCCGTGGGGGCGCATCGTCGACACCCATAATTCAGTCTACAAACTCACCTCCTACCAGTGACAGAAGGACTCCTTGCTGGGAACACAGCAGTCACTCCGGACCTCTCCGGACTCAGTTTGAGGTGTGGGGTCCTGGAATGCTCCGAGGAGGCGCCTTCCCTGCAGCCATCTCCTGCACCAGGAAGGCCAGGAGCGAGGTTGAGTCTCATGGTGCAGAGGGTGGGAAATCTCCTGTGGCCTCCAATGTTGTGATCCACATGAGATACTTATTGACGACCATACTGATTTAGACAATAATTTTAAGTCCTTTTATTAATGGCCAGACCAAAGAGGGGCTTGAGCCCTTCAAAACGTCTCTTGGTGCCTAAGCTCAGGGATACAGAGCTTTTAAGGCAAAACCACACAGATACATCAGTTATATGAGCGTCAGAGTAAGCTTGAAACATTCACTCCTGGCAGAGCTTAACAGGTATTTTAGACATAACTGGCCAGTTATTCTGTTCAGCACATCTGTACCGTAGTTAAGACCATGGAGATCTCAAACGTGTTGCCAAGGTACACGTGGCTTTTGTGGGAAGGAGTATAAAGGTCTGAGGACTGTCTAAGCACACACAAAATGAACAGGGTAGTGTTACCTTAGTCATTTTGATGGGAAGCTCGCCTAGCTTGTGGTAGCCATTCTCAGGCCTGTGGCCCGGGTTTCAATGAACAAGTCTGAGGTGTGGTGGAGGCTGGGGAGTAGGTACTTCTTCACTTCGTTTTTTTCAGGCAGGGTATTGCTGCCCAAAGCTGACCTTAAACTCACAATCCTCCTGCCTTGGCTCCTGTGTGCTGGGATTACAGGGGTACATCACTACATCCAGCTTGAAAATGTGTGGTTCTGATGAGGTTCCTGACCTTAAACTTACTATCCTCCTGCCTCAGCCTCCTGTGTGCTGGGATTACAGGGGTACGTCACTACATCCAGCTTGAAAATGTGTGGTTCTGATGGGTTCCTGCCAGTTCTGAGGCACCTGTTCCAGGTGCCATGGATTTCTGACACCTGCAAAGGACAAGGGTCACACCATTGTCCAGTGGTTCTCAACCTTCCCAATGATGCAACTCTTTAATACAGCTCCCTATAGTGTGATGATCCCCTACCGTAAAGTTATTTTCTCTGCTACTCCATAACTATAATTTTGCTACTGTTACAAACTATAATGTAAATATTTTTTGGAGCTAGAGGATTGCCAAAAGGATTGTGACCTGCAGATTGAGAGCTGTTGTAACACAGCCGAATCTTATGTCAGCTGTGCATACATCTTCAGATTCTGTGCAAAGTATTAGCTGCATAAAAATCGGAATTTTGAGACTATTATTTGGTATATAGGTATAGTAGGTGTAAATAAAAGAGAGATAATTAAACATATTAGGTATTCATGTAGATAAAATGTAGACATAGCTAGGTATGGTGGTGCATGCTTTTAAGTCCAACTACTTGGGAGACAGAGGCGGGCAACTCTGTAAATTCAAGGCCAGCCTGATCTACGTATAGAGTTGTGGGCCAGCTAGAGATACATAGTGAAACCATCTCAAAAACAAAGAAAACAAAACTAAAAAAAATTGAATATAGGAATTTTGAGCTATATAAATTAGTAATATTAGTTAAATGTGCAAATAAAGTGAGGGTGAAAATAATTGGGGTGTAGTAGATCCATGGGGTAGAGTACCCGAGGCCTGGGTTTCTCTCCAGCACCAAAACATAACATAAAAAAATTAAGAAGGCAGCCTTGATTAACAAAAACAGGAGTTCACCCTCTACCTTCCCTCGGGAGCCCACCCACAGGCAGATGGGGGAGGAGCAGAATCCGGTCTGATTGGGAGCGAGGGCTGAGAGTACCAGAGGGAAGAAAGCCTTCCTCCGGAGTCTTAGGCATGGCTCTTTAGTCGAAGGCTTTCCCCACAGCGATCCTTAATGAAGCAGTTCTCTGAGACAATGGTGTTCTTATTGCTTTGTTTTTATGGTGGATGTGAATGCATACAATTTATACAGGGTGAACCAGGGATTAAATACCCTTGGGGGAGGGATGCCTAGGAAGGGAAGTTCATTGACAGAAGGCTTAAGTCTGTCTAGATACCTCATTAGTGTGGAGAAGAACTCCCAGCATTACGCTACATGACTGAGTGTCCATGGTCCTCTCAATGAGGTGCTGTGGTTCCAAGTTTCAGAGCAGGTGCAGAGACAGGGGAGGGAATGGCTCCACTCCTGCTGTCAAATCTTGGAGATATTCCCCAAACCCCTGTCCCCTTCCCCTGGGTTTGAGCTCATTCAACCTTACCAATTCTTATGCCTGTCTGATAGTGTGGTCCCACATGTCTTACCTCTATTACTTAATATTGAGATGAGATGAGATAATACAAAATGAGACTGGGAAGGGTGGAGACTTAGGTGGCTGCAGACCTGGAAGTCCTTAGATACTGACTTAGTTAGGGTTTCTGTGCCTATGATAAAGCCATGACTTAAGCAACTTGGGAAGGAAGCTCCTTTCTGTCAGTGGGGTTAGCCTTTAATGGGAAAGTACCCAATTAACTAATGCTCACGATAATTAACAAAGTAGAAAGCAGACCAGGTTTGATAAGAGTGTGTGATGGGGTCCAGGCTGTTCTGAGGAGCTTGGGCAGCTTCCCAGGGTAAGAGGAATGTTCTCGAGGTGTGCAGGCACCGGACAGAGGGAAGTGGGGAGGGAGATGTTGTGGATTTGGTCTAATGCCACTTGTATTATGTTTATCTGATCCCCCGAACTGCAGGAGAATCCATACATCCACGTGTAAGAAACTGAGGGAGCCCTGCCCCCAGTTGATTTTGATTGGTAAATAAAGTTGCTGGCAGCCAATGGCCCAGCAGGGAGACAGAGGCCAGACTTTTGGGATTCCTGGGCAAGGGACCAAAGAGGAGGGAGAGATATAGCCACCCTGCCAGGGAAGGGAGAGAGACATCAGGCCTGAGAGGTGCAGAAAGACAGAGACATAGCCATCACGTAGGTGTGGGAAAATGCAGCAAAGGCGGCTAGAGGTCTGGGTCCAGAGCAGCAAAGATGGAATATAGATTTTAGTTAGTAATAACTCAGGAATATTGGAGGAGAGTGTGTTAGCCACACGGAGGGTAGTAAGTGACTCAGTCAATGAGCGCGCACGCGCGCGCGCGCGCGCGCGCGTGTGTGTGTGTGTGTGTGTGTGTGTGTGTGT
>NC_034597.1:11352430-11446200 GCF_900095145.1 Mus pahari | reverse complement strand
TGTGTGTGTGTGTGTGTGTGTGTGTGTGTGTGTGTGTTTAATTCTGGAGCCCAGAACATTGGGGCAGGTAGTGAGGAGCATGGCCACTGCTGCTGGGATCGATTTGAGCAGCATTAATTGAGTTCTGCTACAGGAAGACATTAGAGGGAATGCCAGGCAGATAGAACTGAAGGTGCCATGGAACCTTGTATCAGAGAAGTGAGATTTGTAGAATAGATCTGGGAAGAGAAAAGCAAAAGAAATGGACTTGTTTCAGTTGCTGGGTTTAAGATACCAACAAGGCACCAAATGGCAGTGTTCTATGAGCAGTGGAGGTTATGGGTTGAATACAATGAACTACACTTAAGATCTGGGAATCTTCAGCAAACATAGAATATCCAAAACTATCAGGATGAACAAGATCTGAGGTCAGTATTTAATGACAGAGGGAAAGTGGCTGCATATGGTTCTCAGCTATTAAGGTAAGGAGATTCACTCTCGTGGAGCAGAAAGGAAACACCAGCCATAAGCTGCCAGTTGTGGGACATTACTCTTAACTCCCATCATGTGCACGTCCTGGCTGAATGCTGGTTCTCAGCACTCGTCAAGAGCCTCACGCAGAGACATTTGACTTTTATGTAAGGCAATGAGGTATATGTGTGCACATTCCCATGCATGCACCAAGCATATGCACATGTGTGGTATCTGTGTATCCTTGTGATTAAAGTGTCCATTTGCTATTATATATATATATATATATATATATATATATATATATATATCTTGTAAATACTAGGCTGGCTTTGAACTTGCTATATAGGAGGAGATGGCCTTGAACTATGGATCTGTCCACCTGAGTGCTAGGATTACAGGTATGTAATTACACTTAGTTTTATGACCTCCTGAGCTACATCCCTAGCCCATTATGCTACAACTCTCTCCACAAGGTTTAATGTCCCTTCATTTCAAAACCAAACCTGAAATCTTAAAAAGTAGCAACAGTAATAGTCTGACCTGCAACTTCGAGAAGAATTGAATGTGTGGGTCAGATTTGACATGTACCCCCAGTGACCCTGCTAAGCTGGCTGTGATGAACATGCTGGAGGTTTTGAAGTCATTCTTTTCCAAGGATGGTCTTTGGGGCCAGACGAAGTGTCTCCAGCATCCCCTAGAATGGCCTTTTGGGATCTCTAAAAGAGTTCTAATTTTTAAAAATTTATTTATTTATTTATTTATTTATTTATTTATTAGGTACACAGTGTTCTGTCTGCATATATGCGTGCATGCCATAAGAGAGAGCCAGACCTCATTATAGATGGTTGTGAGCCACCATGTGGTTGCTGGGAATTGAACTCTGGACCTCTGGAAGAGCAGTCAGTGCTCTCAACCTCTGAGCTCTCTCTCTAACCCGACTTCTAATTTTTAAGCTAGGAAAACAACCAGGAAATTTCAAGTTTGGGGTGAAGGAACACTGCATCCAAACATGGATTCTAATCCTAGAACCTTCTGTGTGCTTGCTCAAAATGCACGTGAGCCATGCACTCGGATTAGGGTAAAGACATTCAGGTGGTTTCCCTTGGCAACAGTCAGGACAGCTGAGTGTAGGGGGTTCTTTATAGGATACAGCTCAAGTCTGAGGGCTAAATTAGTGAGGATTTGTAGAGTAGAACTCAGAATTGAGCTCAATGGCATCCTCGAGCATCTTTATTGAACAAGAAAAAATTCAGTTGAGCAGCTTTGAGTTTGGACATTTGCTACATGACTTAATGTCATTTCCTGTTGCTGTGATAAACTATCCTGACCAAAGCAACTTAACCAGGGAAAGTATGTCCCCAAATGACTCATCATGTCCACAGTCAAGAGCAGAGAGGGGCGAATGTGTGCATGCTTCTGCTTAACTCACTTTCTCTACTCTGACCCCAACCAAGGGGCAGCCCCTGAAATGCTGCTGCCCACACTGGGAGAGACTTCTCACCTCAAGTAATGTGATCGAGACAGTGTAGTCAAGGGCATCCTGATTCAGACTGTCACTCGCTGAGACGCTAGGTGATTTTAGATAGGTCGAGGTGTCACACTACCCATAAGGCGTTGCGTGGGTATCACATGGGCAAGTGGCTAGCACGGCAGGTGGTATCAGGAAGGAGTGTAGTAACGCAAGTAAAGAGTGATCATACCAGGTTGCCAAAAGGATGAGGGTTGGCGGTGGGGCCCAGCATGGCCAGAGGAGGATGAGGAAGGATGAGGAAGGACACTTCCTAAGCAAAGCAGCCTTGAAAGAGTGGTGCAGCTTCCGGGGCTGCATAGAGGATAAGTGTGATAACAAAGGTGGCTCGGAAAGAGAGGCTGGACCATGATGGGAACGGCACAAGCAGACACAGAAGTGAAGAGGTCTGGGAGTCTTTTAAGGCCATGCTCATGATAGATATTCCTCCATGATGAGAATACTGCAGACACTGACAGTTAAATAGGACCATACAGTGACTTAATGGAGCCATTTTAATTTCCTTTGAAGCTAATATAAAGTTGGGCCTGTATCTGTGTATGTGTTTTATTTCTGTTTTCTGGTTTTATAATTTATATTTCAGTTTCTCCATCCCACTCAGCCCTACCCTTTATCTGTAGTTTCTCTTTCTGAAGTTTCAGTTATAGTCACTCAAATGTGATTTGACAATGTTAAATGGAAAATTCCAGAAATAAGGAATTCATGACTTTTCAATTGAATGTGTTTCTAAGTAGTGTGATTATCTCATAGCGTCCTCTGTCCCACCTGATTCATCCCGGATCCCTTTACCCAGTCTATCCATGTTATGTACACCAGCCCCTTAATTAGTAACTGCCTTGGTACCAATAATTGTCGATCACAGTGCTTGTATTCAGGAAATCCTTATTTAACTTAGTGATGTCCCCACAGAGCTAGTGTAATGAGAGGAGACACCAGGGCACTGAACTTGGACAGATTGATTTTGGTACTGTGTGGCAATGATGTAGTGCATACAGAAAAACATAGAGGGCCAGCAAGATGTCTCTCAGCAGGTAAGGATACTTGCCATTCAATCCTGATAACCTGAATTTAGTCCTCAGGACCCATTTAAAGGAGGAAGGAGAGAAATGACTCCAGAAAGATGTCTTCTGACCTCTACACATGAGCCCTAGCATTTAAGTGCCTCCATTATCATATACATATAGATACAATAACAACAACAATAATAACAATGACAATAAATAAAATGAAGTGTATTGTGAGTGTGTTGCAAGGTGTGTATGTGTGATTGTGAGTGTGCATGTGTGTGTACACATGCATGTGTGTGTATGTGAGTGTGCTTGTGAGTGTGCATGTGTGCATGCTTGGGCAAAAAGATCCATGTGGGGAGGGGAAGGGGGAGGGGGAGGGGAAAGGGGGAAGGGGGAAAGGGAAGGGGTGGAATGTATCCATCATGGATAAAAAGGGACTTCTGTGTTTTACAAATTTCTTATCTGTGACAGATTGACCAGTTTAAAGCTAGTGCCTCATCATTGATGGTCTGAGAAGTACCATGGGGAGGGAATACAGACTTGTTCCATGGAAGGTTGTACAGAGCTGGAACACACTTCCAATGGCAGATTGAAGCTGACTGTGTGTTATGGGGAGTAAAGGTGTAAGTGATATGTCTATTATGGTTTCAGAGACATCAAGGAAGAGATGGGAAAAGATGGGAGGGGTGCAAAATGTATGGACTCATAGTTATGAATACAGGTTTTACTTTTTAGGACTTTCCCCACACCAGCTCAGATCAAACAGAAACACATGTGGGTCACCCACTTGTGATCTTTAAGGCAATTATCATGGGGCTAAGCTCCTTAGTGTCACATGTCACAGGGAGCAAAGACTCCTGGCCCTGGAGACCACAGGTCCTGAAATCCTATTACCTGGATGGTATAGGAGCAAGTGTGATGTTCCTGTGAGGTTGATGGCAGTGACCTGCACCCCAACAACCATGAACTAGATAGAAGAAAAATGCCCCAATTGATACTAGAGAGGGGCCAGGCAGACTGACTCTAAATCATGCAGTCTCTAATACCTTCCCCTGGATCCTTGGCATTTCAGAATTTCCCCCAAATTTACGTGCAAACACTAGAAAAGAGATCAACAATGGAGCCTCATAACACTGCAGTGACTTAAGCCTGTGGCTATGTGTACAGAGAAGGTCTGATATAGAAATCCAGCTCAGCGCTGTGCACTGGTCCCTCATGCTCTCCAGCGAGGGTTTGAGTGAAAAAACAGGCAAGACCTACATTCATTCTCCCAGGACCTCATCAAACATGGCCCACTCTCAAATCTATCCTGTTTGGACATTTTAGTGGCAGGTTTATTATTGCACTGGAACTGGTTCTTGTATAGAACCCAGGCTGGCCACAGACTCGCATATAGCTAATAATACTTGTATATTCTTTCAAAAACTAGATTCCACAGTTTCTCAGCTGTGAAGAATTGGTAGCAAAAGCAGGAACACTGCAGATGGACGCTCCACTCTACTAGCTGTCAAGACTACAGCTACAGAAAGCTGGGCTCAGTGGGGGAATCCCTCAAACCCTCTTCAGCAATTTGTACTCGGTCATTTGTGGGACCAATAAGATCAGGCTTCATGTTTCTCCAACATCTCTGGGATGTGATTAAAGTGGCAAAGGAAGAAGGCCATGGAAGCCGTTTGGATCTCTGCATTTGCTGACACCTGGGAACGTGGAGTCTAGACACTGATAGAAGTCAAAGAAGGCTGGCCTTATTTGCTGATGTGAAATAGGATGACCCAGCAAACACGAAAAATAAAGAGACATAGGATCTAGATGGCTAGGAGCCCAAAGAGCGGTGCTCTGCCGTGCGATTAGAGCCGACATGAGGGTATGCTTAGTTCCCATCTTAGATGGAAAGTCTATACACCCAGCATTTTTCTGTGCTAAGGAGAGGTATCTGGCTCAATGTCTCACTGGACAATCAAAAAATCTCTTTGTTATTGTCGTCCTGTGTCGTTGTTTTGTTTTGTTTGTTGAGAGAGAGGTCCTTACTCTGGAGCTATGTCTTGTTTGGAAATTCTCTGATGATCTAAAAACTTGGGTCAATCCTCCTGTCTCTGTTTCCTGAGTGCTGGTATTACAGATGTAAGCTGTGACACCCAGCCAGGAAAGAAAAAATCTGTCTGAATTGCAATGAATCTATCTTACAGCAGTGGCTCCTCCTTCAAAGCTGTGGACTGAGAGTAGGTACACTTCTTTTTTTCTGATGTATTCTTTCAGCCTTATGATTTATTTTTTCTGTATTGAAATTTTATCCAAGCCAGGTGGTGGTAGTGGAACACCTTTAATCCCAGCACTGAGGAACAAGATGCAGGCGGATATCTGAGTTTGTGGATAACCTGATCTACAGAGTGAGTTCCAGGACAGCCAGGGATACACAGAGAAACTCTGTCTTAAAAAAATGAAAGAAAAAGAAAAAAGAAACATTATCCAGATAGCTGTCTACATCTTCTAAGAATTCTGAGAAGAGAGAGGTGTGAAAGAGAACACACACACCTATCTAGGAATACTGGCAAGAAAGAGGTGTGAAACACAAACACACACACACACACACACCTCTGCATACATTAAGCTGCTCTACTTGATGCTCAAAGCTCACATCCTCCCTGACCCACACCTACCACAGCAAGCCTCCTGAACCACCTTCCAGCTTCTCACTCAATCCCTGCCGGCTCCATTATCCTCCATAAGGATATCATAATTCAAGTCACAATTTGCCAACCCCCAAACCTTCAGTGGCTTTCTGTTGAACACTGAATCAAGCCCATAGCACCCAGTGCCACCTTGGTCTTTCCTCTCACTGTGAGTGAGGAATCTCTAACCCCAAAGCAAACAAACAGATAAAGCCTGAAATGCTCAAAAACCTGAAACTTCTGGAACACTAACTTGACATCACACTACTGGGAAACTCCATACCTAGCCTCACAGAGCAGGTGACAATAAAATACAGACATTCTAAAGACATTGTGCAACATTAACCTCAGGCTGTGAGTACAAAGCTTGTATTGAGACACGAATGGATTGCTTGTTTAGGCCTGATTCCATCCCAAGGTACCTCTTTTGAATGTACAAATACTTAAAACATCCAAAAGATCTGAAATCTGAAGCTCTGGTCAGTGAGACTGTCTCAAAAACTAAGATGACTAAGGAAGACATGGGACACCAACCTCTAACCTTCACATGCCTGTCACATGTGCATACTTACTGGCACTCACAATCTGCAGGTCTAAGAGCCAGGGCAGAACTGCCAGGCTTCACTGTCCTGCTGAGCTTGCAGGATGGATTCACAGGGAGCAGTCCCAGGAAGCCTCACTCCAGACTAAGCCTGAACATAGAGCACAGCTGTCAGAATCCTGCCTTTGTACGTGCTAGTCAGAGGTTCTCTGGGGAACCAGACCTCGTCACACTTCTAATGAGCAGTAGCTTCCCCTACCTGACTGTTAGCCTCTGGGAGAAGGGCCCGTTCTCAGAATTCAAAACAAAAATAAACAGGCAAACCTTTGCAAGTGTCAGAGCTAGAAAACCTGCCTAAGAAGCTCCCCCAGTGCTGGGTAAAAGGGAAGAGAGAGCAGGAACGTGCACAGAAGGTGTACAAAGCAGGATGGAGAAGGCTGGCTGCGTGTTGGTCGGGGTTACGGGATGTGGTCCTCTCTGTATCATTCATTGCCTGCTTTTGCAACTTCAGAAGTGGCTTCCTTGATATTTGGAAGACTTCATAGAAATTTATCCATCGAATATCCACCTCCATTTCTGCACCTTCAACTGTCCCCTCAAAGCCTTCTCCATTTTCTGGAACACTACCTATGCCTTGTTCTCTCGGTACTTCCAATCCTATCCTCCCACACTCCATGATGCTTCCTCTCGCTCCACTTGGACATGAACGCTGTCTTCTAAGACATGTGCTCACCCTCTGTCCTCTCCCTGCTTTGAAGTGGCACACATCCAAACAGTTGCAACTACAGTTTCCTACTGGGGCATCTCTAGCCTTGTCCCTTCACTCATGTTCATTCCTGACCTCTCAGAAGGGATGCTGGAATACAGTTGCCACTACCTCGAAATTACAGGTCTCATACCTGGTCCCTCAGCTGCTACACGTGGTCTCCCTTGCACCAGCGCTGTTGCCTCTATTCACAGCTTCACTCAAGGGTCTGATCTTGATGTACTTCCTGTCTTCTTCTCACCCTATGTAGAGTCCCACCGATTCTGTGGACCATTTGTTTGAAACCTCTCTGGGGTCCGTCCTCAGCTTAAGAGCATTTCCGTTGTGACTGGCTCAGTCACTGAAGGGAGTTATGGGCATCTGCAAAGCTCGTGGCTCCACACAAGACATTTTCCAGAATGACTAGTTTCTACTGTGCATCTGTTTTCTTTTTGTAGAATTGAATGTGGGAGATGGATGGTTTATGCTTTTTGTGTGATGAGAATTCTTAGTCATGCATATTCCATTTCCACAATAAAATGTAGTTCTACTTAGATGTTCTTCAGTTTCTTGGAGTCCCTTCAGATATAACAGAAAGGGTCTCAGAAAGAGATGAAGATGCTCAGAAGGTTCTCTGAAGGAGAGGGACCTCTCTACAGTACACAATTGAAGAAAAATCTGATTTCCTAAGGTGTGCAATTGGTAACATTTATCAGAATATAAAGCATTGCTGTTTGCAATATAGAGGCTGTTGTGAATGTTTCTAAATGTTACCAACTTGCTTTGCTCACTTTTTGGGAAAACTGAAAAAAGATGTAGTGAACTTGGTAGCTTTAGAAATTTGACAGGTTAAGCTGGGCGTAGTGGAGTACACCTTTAATCCCAGTACTTAGGAGGCAGAGGCAGATGGATCTCTTGTGAGTTTAAGGCCAGCATGGCCTATGAAGTGAGTTCCTTTCCTAAAAAGGAAGGAAGGAAGGAACAAACAGAAAGATTTCAACAAGCTTCAATGTGAAATGTATACCTCTGATGGCTAGCTTACTTAATATGAGTTGTCCTTAATGATGCTGGCATTGCCATCTCCGTGAGACTGAACCACTACATACCTTGAAGATACTGTAGATTTTGTGAGCCTTATACATTGAATCTATTCAACTTGTTCACTGATGCAGTCAAGGCAACCAATAAGCAAATAGACAGGGCTGTGTTGAAACAGAACTTTCTTTAGAGATGTTGAGATTGGAATTTCATATACACTACACACGTCATCTGTTTCTCATCTTCTGAGATACTTGTATGGCTAACCCCTTGGCTCCTGCAAGTCTTTCTTTACATTTCACCTTCTCAGTGTCTCACCCAGACAGATCATTCTGCCCCAAAGGGCAAGTGACACCAAGTCCCCTTACTCATTGTCCTTATACATTTTTACCTTCCTACTCATCTCGTGACTTCCCATAGCGCTTAGGGCCTTCCAAAGATAATACATAATTTACACATGTATGCTTATACTGTTCGTCCTCCCTTGCCAGACAGGAAGCTTCTTACCTGTAGAGTTTGTCGTTCATAACTTCACAGAGCCCCCCAAAGGGCCCAGAAGACTTCCTGGCTCACAGCTGACACGGAAAGACTTGGTTGAATAATTCAATGGATGGATGACTGGCTTGTGAAACTCTCAATTGACCACTGCTTGGGGTTCACGTCATTTGATACTAAAATGTTTCTCCATTATGCAGGCTTGGTCTTTAGAAATGAGGTTGTATGCCATCTATTTCAAAGGCCCCGTGGTGGTTTGAATGAGATGGTCCCCCACTCCCACCCCATAGGCTCATATATCCGCATAGAATCAAGTCCCCAGTTGGAAAGACTCGGGTGTGTGTTCTTGTTTAGAAGAGGTGTTTCACTGGGGGGGGGGGTGCTTTGAGGTTTCAAAAACCCAAGCCAGGCCCAGTGTCTCTCCGCCTGATTCCTCTGAAACTGTCAACAAGCCCACAGTAATCACTTTCTTCTTCTTTTTCTTTTTTTAAAAGATTTATTTATTTTATGTATGTGAGTACACTGTAGCTGTCTTCAGACACAGCAGAAGTGGGGCATCAGATCCCACTACATATGTTTGTGAGCTACCCTGTGGTTGCTGGGAATTGAACTCAGGACCTCTGGAAGAGCAGTCGATGCTCTTAACTGCTGAGCCATCTCTCCAGCACCTGGTCTTGCTTTTCCTGATTCACTTGGTATGCAACTTAACTGGTAAAGCATGAATAGTCTCCGAGAGCCCGTTTAAACTGCACTGGGGCCTGCGGCGCGTTCGAAGCTTCTCATTATGCACGTGTCACTTTCTGGCTCCAGACTAGAAGCATCTAATCTAAGCATCTGTGTTGATTATTACATTTAAACCTCCTGAAATTAGACACTACAGCTTCTTCATTTGTATGCCCCACAGATGCAAACACTGTTTAATTACCGGCTCCTGAACTAAAATGAAACGTACAGTTGGCTTAGCTCCAAGAGCTTCAGTGACGCCCATCAGCTTGCCATGAAAGGGCTTTCTGATCAAGCGCCTGCCTTTGTCCACAGTCTCACCAGCTGTCACCTCCTCCCTCCAGCTTCCATAAGCGGTTCCCTTTCGGCCCTGTTGTTGCTCATTTCTTGCCTTTGTGCATCTGCTTCCAGCAACATCAGCGATCATTTTGCCTGCGAGTGAACTCCTCACTATCTTCAAGCCACAGTCTCTCTCTTTTGTCCCTCCCACCCTCCCTTTTGGTTTTTTAAATGGAATCAAAGTATCCGGCCAGTCTGTCCTGCTCATCACTGCTTGCCTGTATCTGGAAAACAGTTTGCAGCGGGAATGGGAGGGATCTTAAATTCAGTAAGAACATTTGATTGTCTCTAGAACACAGCAGGCAGCGCCTGACAGGCAAGCCTAGGAGAGAGGTTAGCTTGGAACCCCAACTTGTTTCTGAGTCATTCACGTAGCCCCTCTTACAGTGATGCTCTTGGCAGCCTTGTTCCTTCATTGGTAAGTAACACACACACACACACACACACACAAAGGAAAAACAAAAACAAAAAACTGTCCTCTAAACAATTTACCTGGCACTTTGGAACTCCCTTAACCTCCCCAGATTATATATACTTCCACCTCTAAATAATAATGTTTCTTCACCCCTAGTACCAATCACACTTAAACAGTTTTTACTCAAGTATATTCCCAATGTATGGGGCATAAAGATTAGAAGGGTCAAGACAGCCTGAACTGGCTTGGGGTACAGGCACAATTAAGAGGAAACTATGTCCTTTAATAAGCTTTTAAGAAGAATCTCCTATTTACTATCGTATGCCTGTGCGTGTGATTAAAGCCAGATACATTATAGGAAGGAACATGAGCAGTACTGAAATGATCATATAACCTGATCTATCAATTAAAATAAAGGATCATCCACATTAGCATCCGGCCCCTCCTTTCTCTTGACCGTTGAAAAGAGACCCAGGCTGTAGCCTGAGGTACTTGGTACTCTTAATCGTGTTGCCTGCTGTCATTCTGTAACTTTGCACTATAGCATTGCTTCAAATAAAACTATTTTGCTTTTGCAAATTTGGGTAAGAGGCCAAAAACCTGGAAGCATACAACTCAGATCACAAGCAGCGACAGCTTTGTTAAAAGATAAGAAGAAAGTTTTAAATGGGCGCTTTCGATAATCAGTCGCATTACTGGAAAATAGAGCAGGAAAGGCACGAAAGGATGCGAGAGAAGAGATAGCAGGACTTAGTGGCCCACTGAAGGTCACTACGAGTTTTGGGGAGAAGGAAATGCAGGTTCCCGGTTTCTGACTTCACTGTTTGGCGACAAACTGAAATATGGCATGGGGGTTGTATATAGTCTCTACATCACTCCAATTCGTCCGAAAGAATATCCTGCAGGGACCTTTCTTTTCGATCTTTGTATTACCAGCGTTCATAGACGAGCAATTAATACGCTCAAAATATTAAACAGCAGCTCTGAGTCATTAAGAGCTATAGCCGATTGAAGAGAGCGTACGGACATCTTTTTTTTTTTTTTTTTTTTTTTTTTGGTTTTGGGTTTTGGTCTTGCCTACTGCTGCAAGAAAAGGAGTTGGATCCACGAATCGCCGCTTCACACCTGCTTTCGGTCCATTGTACAACTAGGAAGCTGACAATAAAGTTTATTTGAGCGTCGACGTGCCCCCGACGTGGCCCCGCCTCCTAAGCAGCAGCGGTGATTGGCCAGCGCTCGCGGACTGCGGGCGTTCCTAAGCCGCGATTGACTCCGTCCGCCGTCCGTCCGAGCGTCGGTCGCCGCCCCGCCCCCTCGCCGCGTCGCCGGTGCCTGCGCCGCCCGCCTCACCTCGCTTCTCCTGTCCCGGCGGAGGCCCGGGCGGCCAGCGCGAGCAGCGGGGACCATGTTCCGACGCAAGCTCACGGCCCTGGATTACCACAACCCCTCAGGCTTCAACTGCAAAGGTGGGTGGCCCACGGCCGCGGGGCTCGGCGACGGCGCCTCCCCAGCCCGCCCGGACCCGGACCCAGACCCGGCAGCCGCTGCCCCGCGGCGCTCGCTCGGCACGCTTCCCGGCCCCGGGGCGGCTCGGCGGGCGCCTGCGGGGTAGGGGAGGGGGCCGGGGATGGCCTTCGGGGCGCGCAGGAAGTTAGCGGCCGGCTGCCAGGGAAGTAGAACCGTTCAGAAAAAAGATACTCAAGTCGTGCCGGTCAGTGGGAAACTGGGAGTGAGGCGGGGAGCGGGGCCTCATTCCACTGTACAGGACGCACAGGTTTGCGGGGTGGCAGCGTTTGGTCTCCAGAAGCCCATCAGGATCTGACCCGGTTTTTACTTGGCTTTTGATTCAAGACTTGCTGGGTGGCGGTAGAGCCGAAATTGGGGTTTGAGACCTCAGTTTTCTGACGTGTAAAAATGAGGATCTTTCCTGGGGTGTTTTTATTTTTTATTCGTAGGGGGAGAATCTAAGGAAGGAAATGCATCCTGGAAACTGTACACTGTCTCCTAGCTTTCGGTTTTTAATATTTGTATTCAGGGTGTTTAAATCGTTTATATTTTGTTTATTTTATTCTCTTGGGTTGTTTAAAAGTTTTTACCTGCCCAATCTCCCCCCCCCCCCGCTTAAACTCTAAAGGAACCAGAGTTCTAATACAACATAGGAAACACTGTTCCCTGCATGTTCAAATTCATTTAATACTCAAAACAACCCGACGAAGTAAGTCCCGTTTTCCTCAGCTTGTATCTGAAGACTCTGAAGCTTAGAAAGTGTATCCAGTTTTCTGAGGCTCATCCAGAATTTGAGGATATTTCAGTGAGCTAGCAATGGCTCTGCAGTCTGAACTTTGAGCTCTTGGGGTCAGTTAACAGTAGTGTTTGCAGGTTAGAAAGCCACCAAGATCACCGAGGGCTTCTAGTGACTTGATACATGATGTTTCGTTGCAGATGAAACAGAATTTAGAAACTTTATCGTTTGGCTTGAGGACCAGAAAATCAGACACTACAAGATTGAAGACAGAGGTAACCTGAGAAACATCCACAGCAGTGACTGGCCCAAGTTCTTTGAAAAGGTAATGAATCAGGAAGTAGAAGGAAGCCCAGAGAGCTTTTGTAAAAGTTGTATGAGGTCGAGTTAAAAATTCCTATATTCTTTTAAGATATAATAGTGATCAGTATAAGTAAAGCTAATTCTATGGATTCAAACTTTGCTGTTTTGATTTTTAAAGCAAATTATATTATCTCCAACCAAGCTTTCAGTATTTGGATTAAACATCATTTTCTAAATGTCATGGCATTCCTTAATAGGATTGTCTACATAGTTTGTATGTATATATGTATGTGTGTGTGTGTATGTGTTTGTATGTATGTCGGATATCCGCAGAGGCCAGAAGAGCACAGCATGTCTCTTGGAGCTTTAGTTACATTAGGTACAAAAATGCAGCAATATACTTTTGAGTGCTTGTCTTAGTTACATTTCTATTCTGTAAAGCGATACCATGACTAAAGCAACTTCTAACAGAAAGCATTTACCTTGAGATTTCCCCACAGTTTCAGAGGGTGAGTCTATGACCATCATGGGCAGAGTGTGGCATCAGGCAGGCAGGCATAGCACTGGAGCCATAGCTGAGAACTCACATCCTTATCTGCAAGGAGGAGTCAGAGAGCTCACTGGGAATTGTGGGAAGTGAAAAGATGTGGGGTGGGCGTGGCTTTTGAAACCTCAAAGCCCACCTTCAGTGACACACCTCCACCAATAAGGCCACACCTCCTAATCCTTCCCAAATCAGTTAGTTCCACCACCTGTGGACCAAACATTCAAATATATGAGCTATGGGGGCCATTCTCATTCAAACTACCACATACTCATTAAAAGACATAATTGGCATGCCTGAAACTTGAAACTGTCATGTTTATTCTTGGTACAGATGATGTCCTGTATAGATAGAAATGTTTCTAAAAACCTCTCTGTGGATGATTTTGTGACTAAAATTGTTTCACATTGATTTATTTTAATTTTAGTAATATTTTTTCAGGAATAATTGTTTCCAAACTCTATAAAAACCACAGTATGTCATTACAGTGTCATCAGCAAATGGGAGTGACAGTGGCAGCTGTCTCTGTACTTGTTCACGAGCCACATACCTGATACACCTTTCCCATAAATGTTTACCCATACCAAGGCCTAATGCTTCTTGCCACTGCAACTGCTTCTAGTGGTTTATCTTTATTTACCCTTAAACTTTTTTCAGTTTTCAGTGGGCTTTTAAAGATCTTAAAATTTAGTGCTAGTGTTTTCTGTTGGTTCATTTGGCCTCTATAGCCGTTCCTCCATGTAAAAGATGTAAATGAAAAAGTATGCAGAGATTAGAGACAATTGCTTGTTTAAAAGATCCAGATGGATAGTAAAAAAATCATAAGTCACCCAAATGCTATCAGAAATGTTGTTTAAGGTATTTTAGGAAACATCTATTTGGTAATTAATATAGATTTTAAGTTATGATTTCGCATTCAGTACTCAAAAGTGTTTTTGATCGTGGCCAAATTTAATGAATGAGACTTGTTTGCTTTATTAAAGGAATAGAATTTTTGGTTAGAAAATGAATTTTTACTATTCATATTAATTTATCAATTATCTCTGAAGTTTTCACTGAAAGGTTTGTTGTTAGGGTCAACTTTCAATTCCTGAGGGATTGAAGGATCAGCTCATTTGCCTAAAGGACTTGGCTGTAGCCGACACACAAGTTCCATGGCTTGCTGAATGATAAAGTTCCAGTAATTGATTGAATTGTCCTTCTTTAAAAGTTGCACTTTTTATCTAATTGCCCTGTGCATTGGGACCTGGAGTCAAAGCTAAGGTTCTGGTCCCAGAACTAAGTGGTATAGCCAGTTTGAGTATCAGATTTTCCTAGGTTGTAGTTTCGTTGTCTAAATGAGATTATTCTTGTATCTTGTCCTACCTGGGATCTCCAGTTACAAATATTTTAAAAAGGAATATTTTATTGTTTTCCTTAGAAAGGTACTTTTAAGCATTTTTTTTTTCTGAACTGTATTATTACATCAAAGGTTTAATAATGATAGATGTGGTGGTACACACTGAAATCTTGGCACCAGGAAGGTGGAGGTGAAAGAGTCAGGAGTTCCAGGCCAGTCCTGGAAATCTGGGATTCAAGGCCAGCCTGGAAGGAATTCTTAAAGCTCCAAACTGAGGCCTCTGTCTGTCTGCTGTTCTGTGTTCTGTGGCTCTATGATAATGAAATAGATTTTTTTTCCCCCTTTTTCCCTTTGCAGTATCTCAAAGATGTTAACTGTCCTTTCAAGATTCAGGATCGGCAAGAAGCAATTGACTGGCTTCTTGGTTTAGCTGTTAGACTTGAATATGGAGATAACGGTATGTTTTGTGTGGAATGTAGGGTGGGTGTTGGCTTATGGGGCTTCTTAAAAGATTTTTATTTTTAATTGTATATGTATTATATGCATTCCTACTGTTTTCAAAAGCCAGGAAAGGATATCAGATCTGCTGGAGCTAGAGTTACAACTGTGAACTTCCATGTGGGTACTGGGAATCTAATCTAGGTCCTTTGCCAGGGCTTTAACCACTGAGACACCGCTCCAGCTCATCTTTAGTTCAGTGTTGTGGATTTTTTTTTTTAGATGAGAAAGAAGGTTGTGGGAAGATGTTTCTTGTCTAGTATTTTGCTTTTGGTTTATTTTATTACAAAAAGTGGAACCTGCTTTGTTTACATTTTCTTTTAGAGTTTGGAAGTTGTTTTCTGAAAAAGGTTAATAGACTTCCTTAACAAAGGAACATTACTTGGTTAATTTGCCAGCTTCCACTGCAACTAAGCCATTGACACTGCTGCCAGCATCGGAGAGACCTTGGGGTTTGGAGTATTGGTTGCAGCAGCTATTTCACAGGAGATAGAAACATACTGGTGTGTCTAGTGCCAGTGCACATTAAGACAGTGTAGGCCAACATGTATGTGCAATGTTTAATCTTCCTCAGCTATTAACAGTCTTCTGTTATCTGAAGCTCTTGAATTTGGTGCCAGTGGAAGAGGTGACTCATTGCACTTCTTCCTTTCATCAAACACCTCAGCTTCAGGCTGAGCATCCTGCTTCACTTCCATCCTTGGGTTTGTGATTTTCCTTCATGGTGCCTGTCACTTTCAGGTCCTAGATGTGTGCTCTTGAAACCTGTCTGATACGCGTAGCTTCTCTCTGCCCCGCCCATCCCGTTACCTTTAGTCTTTGTCTGAGTCTGTTGTGTCACCTCTGTTTCTGCTGCCCTGCTTCAGCTCTTGTCACCTTCTTCTAGTATAGGGTGGTGCCACCCCCTGTTCTCAGCCTCGTGTCCTCTGGCTAATTTTCTGAACTGCGTTTTAGAATGAAGCTTCTTTCTAAAGACCAGCTCTAGTTGCATCTTCTAATCTAAAGCATTGTCACTTTCCCATTTTCATAAAAACACTTTCAGTTTTATTTGAAAGAACAAAGCAAGCAGCCCTGCGGTTTCTTTCCATGATGGAATACATGGGACTGTAGGCCTTGTGACCTCAGCCTTGCTGATGTTTGGGGCCTTTAGCAGGTTCTTTCTGTTTCCTGCTCTGGCTTGGTAGCAACTATGTGGGAGGTTATTTGCAACAGAGTATCCTGGGATTCTGAACCCCATGGAGGCTGATCTTCAGCTGCTCCAGGGTGGATTCCTGGCCATCCTCCATGTCTTTTCTCATCACATTCGCTCCATTTTATACTTGGCTTCAGGGTTGTTTGCTATATTCCAGCATAGTGCATTCATTAGCATATGTATTCGTTTCTCAAAGTTTCAATAAAAACTTGTGTATTAAGTGGGGTATTTCTATATTGGAAAAAGGAAAGTTGAAAGATAAATAGTATAAAAGGTGTATTACAAATCTCAGCTAGCCAGCATGCTTGTTTAATCTTCAGTTTCAGCATTGCAGGAACAGAGGCACTAAGCTGATTAAGGTAACAGTGCTGGCCTTAACCTGCAGGAGGCGCTAGTGTTCTTGCCATTAGACATCTTAAATTTGTTGAAATCATTGAGAATTTTTGCTTGATTTTCCATTACTTAAGACAACTTTATTCATATGCCAATTAATGTTATTAAAATCTGATTCAAGTTTCATTACTTTTTAAAAGTTTAGGTTGATAGGAAAAATTATAACAGTACAAAGCATTTTCTTATATTAAGATCTGAGGAGTCATTTTTGGCAATAAATTTATTCATTACTTTTAAAATATTTTTCAAGTGAAAACAGCATACCTTCAGAATTTTTAATTTCCATGACATTTTAAATCCATGTATGATACGTTTTAAGATATTTTGATTTTTGTGTTGAAAGCAGTATTTTACATATGGGAAAGATTTGGGAGAAATTTTTTTCAGTGTCTAACCAATATTTTTTTTTTAACTTATCTATTTATTTATTTATTTGTATTTTTATTTTTAAAATTTGAGACAGGCTTTTGATAAGTTGCCCATTGTCCCTGGATTTGATTTAGCTCAGGCAGGTGTGTGACTTGTGGTTGTCCTGCTTGGCTTCTGTAACTGGGACCATGCCCTGCTTCTTTTTAATTTCTAGGTAACTCATGTTTGTGTCCTGTCCGCCCTCCATCTGTCATGTGCCCCCCCACCCTTGAACTGTTCTTCAGTCCCAAATTTAAGAGAGGCCTAAAAGAATATATTTCCTAATCTTTTGGGAAGTAGAGGAGGAGGAGGGTCAAAGGTCAGGGCCAGCCTATGGTACATTAAAGCTTATCTCAGAAACATTACTGAGAAGAACCTCGTGTCTAGTGTTCCAGTAAGGATTTCAGCTTAATCAAAAAGTTACATTATCTTTTTTTGAAGTTTTTGTGTAATGAAGTATAATTTTTGAGTGGATGTCATAATCTGGCTTAACTACATTCAATAAATAAGCAATATTTATCTTAATCTTAAGTTGTAGTTATTTTACCTTGTTGCTTGTTTTTTATAGCTGAAAAATACAAGGACTTAGTACCTGATAACAGGAAAAATACTGACAACGCAGCTAAAAATACAGAGCCACTGATCAACTTGGATGGTGAGTGTGTGGTGCATACGGGTGGCGGCCCTGGTTTTGTAATTGCTTCCCACTCGTGTGCCCGAGTGCATGCCTGACAGGAGCGCACAGCAGCCTCTCTTGTCTGAGACTGTCAGTTGCGGTGAGCATTCCCTCCCCCTCATCCCTTCAACACGGAATATTTGAATGTTAAAAGCAATGGCGGTTTTTTAGCTTCAAGTAATTTGGATTTTGATTTCTTGCTCATTGTGACACTCATTAGTCACCTTCCTGGCAGTATAATTTATTTTTTTTAATCTAGTGACAAATGGTAAAATGTTTCGTCATTACAAGTCCCACATGCCCTTTTAGTAATTTCCATTTAAAGCCTGAAGATTATGGAAATTGCCTAGAGTATAGTGTGTTAAATAAGCTTTCACTGACTGCTGCACTGTGACCTGCAGTGAGCTGTTCTTAAGAGGGAATGAGCTTGCATACTCCAAAGCCGCGGTGACAGGAAAACTACCCGTTGAGTGCATCTGTATTAAAATTAATAGCTTGGGGAGAAACACTAAAAGGTGTCCGTAGTTGGGCCTCACAGAGTTAGGTTAGCCATTTATGAAGTTCTCCATGTGCCCCGTGCGATTAGCAAGGAGGCTTCTCCTAGACTTGCTGAACTTGCTCTATGTCGAAGACAAAGGTGAGTCGGTCCTAGAAAGTTGCTCTTTCCATAAGCTCCTGTGTTCAGACAAATAATTATGATGTTTGTAGAGCTGGGTTTTGCTTATTCACTTTTAATCTTTTATAGTAAATAATCCTGATTTTAAGGCGGGTGTCATGGCTCTGGCTAACCTCCTTCAGATTCAGCGTCATGATGACTACTTGGTAATGCTTAAGGTAAGCTGCCCATTTTATTCTTGACAGAGACTGCACATGGAGAAAAATCTTCACTTTCCTATATGCTATCTGTTTTTATTTAAATTTATAATGTGCTGGTGAATAGAAATTCAGAAGAATGTGGGACCTAGAGCACACACATTATTATTTTATGTTTTACATTATCTAGCAGTAAACTGATATCTGAGCATTAACTGCACACCAGTGTGTTTGATCTTTGCAGAGATAAAATGTCACTCAATCCTATTAACAATCATGCTGAGAAATATTAAAACCAAAAAACCTGGGTCCTAGGGAGCTGGCTCTGCTGGTAAAGGGTTAAGCCTAAGGACCTGGGTTTGGAACTCAAAACCCCCGTAGCAAACCAAACACAATGACAACTCTAACCCCAGTGCTGGGAGGGCAGACACCTGGCTCTCTGGGCATGCTGGCCGGTCAGCCTAGCCATGACAGTGTGAGGCCCATCATACTCATCACTGCCCTCCTTGTAGTTTGACAAATCCCTAATTTAGCAGAGAAGGGCTAATTCGAGAAAAGGTAGAAAACAGCTGGGTAAGCGCCAGTGCCAGACTTAATCTCCACACTACTTGCACACACACCCATATGCACAGGTTTGCATGAATGTGTATACACCTCACACCCAAAGAAGAGGTTTTATTAGGAAACAGATCTAGAAGTTGATGAACATGCAAGGCACAGAGTGATAGAGACTGCTCAGTCTGCGAGTTCAGTCTGTGTTAAGGGGGAAATGCCAAATCCCTAATGGTGAATTTAGCCACTTTAGCAAACAAATGCTCTCATCTTTAGCATCTTTCCTTTCTTGGAATTTATACTTCTATATCAAGGAACACAGATCTCTGAAAGAACTTTAATTTTGAGAAAAGAAAGCATTTCATCAACTTTCTGCTGTGACTGTGCAGTGGGGTAGGGCAGGAGGATGCAGACAATAGCTTTAGTGACTATTAGATAATGGCTGTTGCAGATCTCGAGAGTGAAGCTTACCATAAACTGCTTCATAATAAATTGAATAGACTTCCTTCTACCCAGAAGGGGTTATCATTTATCCTTCTTATTAGAATTATATGGGTTATGTGGACAGTTTTAACAACAGAAGTAGTGTTCTTAGCTTAATAGAATATTCATGTTGAATCCAGATGGATTTTTCTCACCCAGCTTGGATGCCAAAGACATCAAGTTGTTGTTAGTAAAATTCAGCTGTTTCAGAGTTTTATTTTCTGCTCAATCTAGTATGCAGATATTTCCTAGGGACAATCCCACATCATTTTCAATCATAAACTAAGAGGAAAACAGATAATGCAGTATAAATGCAGCATATTTGGGATTACTTTTACCAAAATTTGAAACCCAGGAGTTCTTTTAACATACAGTAGCTATATCAAAAAGCTTTGTAAAGTCCTAGGTCGAATACATAATTATCTTGTTTGTCATTCAAGTAATCATGGTTCTATATGGAGAATACCTTAGGTTTGCCAGGCATAGAAGTTAGCATGTTAAGACTGATGTAGCTCAGTAGTAGAGTGCTCTCTTAGTGTGCATTAGAGCTTGGGTCTAATCCCGGGGCGGACATTTGTGTATTAGTGATTTGGCAAAATAGTAAGTTTGGTCTTTGTTGGGTTTCCTAGGCAATTCGAATTTTGGTTCAGGAACGTCTAACACAAGATGCAGTTGCTAAAGCAAATCAAACAAAAGAGGTACGTGTGTTTCTAAGATTCTAAGCCAGTCAATGGAAACTCCCTCTGCTATTGCATGCATTTAAGCTTGTTATCTACACATTCTGGGTGGGGTATGATGGCACACATTTTTAATCCCAGTACTCTAGAGTCAGAGGCAGGCAGACCTCTTGAGTTTAAGGCCAGCTGGTACACATAGTGAGTTCCAGGACAGCCAGGACTACATAGAGAACAGCCCTCCCCGCCCCCCCCCCCCCCCCCCCCCCCCCCCCCCCCCCACACACACACACACACACACACACACACACACACACACACACACGATGCCCATTCTTTTGGAACAGAAGGAGAAAGGTAGATGGCTTATATGTGAATTGAACTTGATTCTTAAGTAAACTCAATGTTGGAGTTTCAATAATTGAGTTCAGACAACTGGGTGAACAGTGAATTTCATGTCTGACCACATTTCACACTCTAGAGAATCTACTAGTCCATTCAGTCTAAACTTGAGGCAAGTGCCAAGGGATTTAGCCTTGTGAAACATGTTGGATTGTTGGGTACATGGTAGAAAAAGGTAGGACACACTTACTGCTTTCATGTTAAATCTAGATCTCATACTCACACTTGGGATTCTTTGTAATTTATCTCCTTTTGCTCAGTATGTCATGGCCACCTCCCCTTGAAGAATACTACTGGAATATTTTTAACCATGCCATCAATACAGATATCCCCAAAAATGCCAGGTGTGGAGATACAAGTATTTAATCCTAGTGCTAGGAGGAAGGAGACCTGTGATTTCAAAGCCAGCCTGGGCTCTGAGGTTTAAAAAAAAAAAAAACAGAAAGAAAGAAATGAAGGAAAAATTGAATCTCCCAAAGCCATAATGCTGAGAATGTTGTTGGGTAAGGAGGGACAGCTGCAGTTATCAATAATGGTCTCTTCTCACTGAGGATTCTGGCCCCTCCTTTTCTTCTCCCCCAAGCCCTCCAATGCCCTTTGTCCTCTGACCCCTTTAGTAAGTTCAATAGTGATGAAGAGCCGCTGATGCAGTGTAGGCCCTCTGAAACACGCTCTGCTTTCTACTAAGGGTTCTTACTAGCTTAATTATGTATGAATTGGTCACTGGAAATTGGATCAAAGATCAGCTTATTTCATCCACTACAGAACAAGCAGCAAATTGTTCTGCCATAATAGTCATTCATTTACCAAAATGATGTCTTTGGTTTGGAGGCCATGCTGAACAGTGCTGAGCCAGAGCTCTCTGCTTCTGTTTGCAGAGTAGAATCTAGCTTTTCATTGCTGCAGTTTATAACTTCATATCACTGTTCTTTGTAGCCATCATTCCTGACTGTTTGAGGGATATGGTGGATGTCAGGGATAGCTGTTCCTTGGTGGTCTGTGGCAGACAAAAAGAACCCCAGTCTGTGGTGCCATTCAACTACAAGTCTGCTGTTGACTTTGTTCTCTGAATTTCAGATCATCTAAGTTATTAGCCCTGTGAGAGAGCCAAGTAGAGAGAGCATGTTAGATTAGGCACGAACTTAGCAGTGGCTAATTACTACTAATTTCAGCGGGTAGCTCAGACTTCCTGGCCTTCTTTTTATACTAGTTATTTTGAAGAGTGTACAGTTTGGTACTATCATCCCTGACTAGAAGTAACGACTATAATAAAATATTAACATATAAATACTCTGGTAAACAAGCTGGCTGAAAACCTTCTGTGTCTTAGATATGTTTGCATATTTTGTAGTTTCATTTGTAATTAATTTGCACAGCACTTGCTTAGCTGCCAGCACTTCTTCCTTAGCCACATTAAGTGCTTTCGCATGGGCTTGGTTTAAAAGGTTGTATGGGCTTTGATGTCTCTGGTACATTGATTGGGTGGCTGGAAAGCTAGCTCATCACAAGGTAAATCGCAATAGTCCCTAAACCAGATAGCCAGGTTTCAAATGAGAAAAGTGACCCTTAACTAAATGATCTTGTTTTGTTTTGTTTTGTTTTAAAGGGCTTACCTGTTGCTTTAGACAAACATATTCTTGGCTTTGACACAGGCGGTAAGTTATTTTGTTGAAGTCAAGCTATTTTGAGGGACTTGCTGTACTGAGGTGTAAGTAGGTGGCTAGAATTCCAGAAATCATACATACAGATGCAATGTTCTTGTCTTGTGACAGATGCAGTTCTTAATGAAGCTGCTCAGATCCTGCGGTTGCTGCACATAGAAGAGCTCAGAGAGCTACAGACAAAAATTAATGAAGCCATAGTAGCTGTCCAGGCCATCATTGCTGATCCAAAGACAGACCACAGACTGGGGAAAGTTGGAAGATGAGCACATGAGGATGTCAGTGTCTCACCTGCTTAGTGATGAGAACCATTACACGGCATGTGCTTGGAAATCAGATGTCAAACTTTCAAGGGAGAACCCCAGGAGATTGACCATGTTCTAGAGGTTTACCACCACTGCTTTTTTTCTTTAATAAAGTTGGGGAAGTAAAAGGCTTATTTGTTTTGCTTTGTTTTGCATCAGTGTATTCTGTTTCTATAATAATTATGCACCTTGTATGGTTAGATTCACCCCAACCCTTAATATAGATATTTAGACCACAAGAAAGCTTTAAAATGTTTTATTGGAATTACATAGAAAATTGAAGAACTGCTGCATCTTTGGTGTTTCACCCAGAGTACTTTTGAGGGATGCTTCTGTAGAGGCACTTGGGGAGTCTTTGTAGCACCTTAGTATAAATAAAGTCTGAGGACTTCACCGGGCAGCATAAATAGGCTGGGTCAACCCCACGGTCCGTCTGTGGCGGTCTCAGCGGGCCTCAGGAATAAGTTTTCATAGCCATTTGTTTGCTTCACTTTTCTTGGCCAGATAGAATCCATGGCAAACAATCAGATT
The DNA here is from genome assembly GCF_900095145.1 of Mus pahari. Lineage (NCBI taxonomy): Eukaryota > Metazoa > Chordata > Mammalia > Rodentia > Muridae > Mus > Mus pahari. The sequence goes on along the minus strand of NC_034597.1, from coordinate 11,423,228 downwards.
TAGTGTCTTTGCTCTAGTTGGTTCTGTGTTGAATGAATTTGGCCTTTTAAATAAGTTTACAAAAGTTGATTTAATAAGCAATGATTAAAATTCTATTTTAAACTTGTGATAACCTTTGTTTTAAAAAATACAGTAGTAAAGATTGAGGTATACACTTCACAAAATATACTTGAGTCTCACTGCACTGAAAATGCTCATTTGTGTGCCAAGAGCTCATAATGGCCAATTCCTTTTTCACTTTCTTTGCCTTCGTAGCAAATATTCTTAGGTCAAGATTCTTGTAAACTTGAAATCCTCCTATACATTTAGTGTTCATTTTCTTCCTGTGAGGGGAGTGAACAGCAGTGTATAGTTAGTTAAGGAAGGCAGTGCTGACAGTTACCACAGCCCTTCTCTACCTGCTGGTCCAAGGAAGCCTCTTGATGCTCTTTGATGGACTCACCTGTAGGACAGTACGGGTAGACTGCAGTGATCCCATAGAGGTGAGACCGCTGCTCAGGGAGATACTCGTCAGTAAACTGGCCACTGTCCTTATTCACTGATATAACACCATCCCTAGTAAAAGAAGGAAGAGGGACTCATGGATGGTCGGTCACAAGGTAAAGTTTCAGTAGATAACAATTGGGCACTTTTCCATAATACATTAAAAAACAATTCTGCTAAATGTGTTTTTACTCAGTTTGTCTATACCAGTGATTCTGGATGTAGCCCCTCCACCAATATCAACTAGGAACTTACAGGAAATGCAAACTACTGTTGCTTCTCCCTGGCCATTCTCTTAAGTCAAAACCCTGGAACAGCACACAGAATGTATTTAATGTTCTGTGGCCATAGGAACTAGTGGTTAAATCAGTTCCTAATTCTGGCTAGGCCCATGGGGTCTAGTCAAGTACTACCATTAGGTCTTGGGAAAATTGTAGGGAGAAAGGATTCAGACATGCACTTATGTTCTGTTTTGAAGTATTCTTAGCGGGGAGTCAAACATTTTCTAGTCTTTAAGGAAAACATTTATTATTATTGATATTATTTTGTTTTTCAAGACAGGATTCCTCTGTGTAGTCCTGGCAGTGTAGACCAGGCACACCTCCCCTGCCTCTGCCTCTGCCTCTCTATAGTGCTGGGATTAAAGGCATGCACCACCATGTCTTGCTTATTGATATTTTTAAAAAGGAAAATTTAACTTAAAACTTTGACTGCTTAAAACTCATTCTCTAACAACATATTTAAATAAATGCTTCTTATTACTACCAAATTTCTGCAATTTAAATGGTGCTTGTAAGCAACACCATTAAACCTGGGGGTGAAATGCAGGGATGATTTCAAGTTATAGCCCTGCAAGACTGATGTCTACCAACGGACAGAGTCCAACAGGGCTTCCAACCAAAGCTGCGGACTGTCAGACGCCGTGTCCTTCCAGGCTGCTGCGGGTGCTCACCTCCGCCAGTCCGTGTGGTAGAAGTGATCTGCGTAGCTGACGATGCTGAAGGGGTAATTGAGGTGGTTTTGGATGACCCGTCGTCCAGTTCCATCAGGTAGTGTACACTCCAGTTTTTTGGTTCCTTAAGACATCCAAGAAGGAAAATGAGTTCCCTTCATGCCCTGGGCAAACCACTGGTAAAAATGAGCTGCCAGGTCCTTCTCCAGGGAACAGAGGCAGAATTTAAACATGGGGCATTTTATGCCCATTGCAGTCCACATTAGCATCTGTAAATCCTGCCCTAGGATTCCTCTCCACCTGGTACAGCAGAACTCTAGTTTTGAGATTCAAACTTCAATCTTTCTGTAGATGAATCTATTATATTGAAATCTGGCAGTGCCTTTCCAAGGGGGGGGTCACAAATGATAAGAATTTTTATAATTTTAAGTCTAAATTTATAAGTTGAAAGCATAACATCCAGATTGGCCAAAATATATATTTATAAATTCTAGGTATAAGAAAAAGATAATGGTAGTGGTTATTTTTACATAATACTTTGAATTTTTGAAAAAAAAACTATAGAATTCAAGACTTTTCAAATTTCATTTCTTATGAAGACTGGATTTCATATAGCTTTTTAAAATGTAATATTCTGACAACTGGATTGTGAAAAACGCCCACCTTCATATTTTGTAAGTTTGAAAACTTTCTTCCTTTCTTTAGTAGAATGAGATACATACACACAGTGTCTTTAAGGTTTTTTGGTAATGCAAAGCACACCACAGAATAGATAATCCTGGTGTTAAGCAAATGCATTCCTGAGGGAGGACATCCTCTCTCAGCATTTGTCAAAGGATCACAGCACACCAGGTGATAAGAGTCTTACATAAACTATAATAATGGCCCAGAAGGGAGACTAACCTCAGCTCAGCCAACTGTCAACAGCAGCCAATACTTCAATCTTCAAAGTTTCCAGGTGTCCAGTGGGGTAATGGGGTAGGACAGACATGCTACACAGTGGGGTCAGAGGGCAGGACAGATATGCTACACAGTCCAGCCTCCTAAGCCCCAGAAAATTTACTGTAAGAATCACTGTAAAGGGTTCTTTTAAAGCTTACAGATCTGGTATATTCTGTGCTGACAGAAATTTAAACCAAAGGATATAAAGATGGGCAAGATCTGGTTTGTAGTGATAATTCCCATAGTGCTAACATTGCTTGCTGTAAGGGAAGCTTATCTTTCTCCACATCACCAGTATTACCTGCATCTGCCCAGCAGAGCAGTTTGGAGAAGGGGTCAAAGGTTAATCCATTGGGTAATCCAATATCTTTGTTGATCAGAATCCTTCTGTTTTCGCCATCTAAAGATGATGTTTCAATTTTAGGAGCTTCTCTATTCCAGTCTGTCCAGTATAAGTTGCTGTGGATAAATTTTAAGATTGTTATGAACAACTGTGCAGGGGTTGTGGCATATAGCTTAGTAGCAGGGCTCTTGTTTAGAATGTATAACCTTCAGCATTGCCCCCTACCCCACACCCTGTGCATCAGCCACACTGGCCACCGCTGGCTGATCGTCTCCTCCTGGTATTCTTGGTCTTAATTTCCTTGAATTTGGCTGAGTTTGGTGTCTTGCTCCTGGTGAAAGGTATAGTAGAAGTAATAAAGTCACTTTGACTATTAGGCTTTTACTTAATTATTTGTTTGTTTGTTTTTAATTGGCTTCTGTCCAGTGCCTTTTCTTGCTCCCCAGGGGAAGTTGGATTTTATACAGCAAGCTACCTCTTGCCCAATGGCCAATAATAGCCTGAGGCCTGCCAGAAGTCCACACAAGAGTTTGGAAAGAGACCTTTCTAAGAAAGTCTGGATCATGCTGGCCTTGCCTGGCCAGTACCTTGGCTGCTGCTTTTTGACATTACCTCACCCAGATACCTCACTCACAGTTAATAATGTCTTAGGCTGCCATGGCTTCCTGACAATCGTAACTGTGTGGGAAGTCATTATCTATTAACTGTGTAGATCCTTGCCTCTCACACACCTGATGTACTTGCCCAGAAACCCTTAATTTGTTGAAATCTTCAATTAGATCTTGGGTCTAGAATCCAAAGAAATGTATTTGTTAGAAAAACTCTGTGGTAGAAGCTATAGTGCCTGTTATAAGGAACTGGGTGGGATTAAGGGAGAGTTTCCTGGGACAACACTCAAGTGTTGGAAGGGAAACTTAGCTATCCCACACCTGGCAATGACCTGGACAGAGACTCTGACCCAACACACAAAATACTCAGAAAGTAGGATCTCATTAATTAGAAATAAGTTATGCATATGGAAACAGGGTTACAGAGCAGAAACAGTGACACTTCCATGAAAGCCATAGGTATCTGTTGTTTAACCACAGGGAGCCCCAGCAAAAGGGAGAGAAACAGTTTCCTCTGCTGTGGAGTCACTCCTTGTGGGTGGCAGTAAGAGCCAGAGAGCAATTTCTACTTTGTGGCAAGCCGAGATCCACACAGTAAGCAGTATCCTTGGAGGGAAGTGGCTAACCCTCTGGGAAGCTGTGAGGAGGGCTCACATTACACACCCACACTGGTGTGACACTGTCCTCTAGACTCTAGATCTTGGAGCCTAATGACTGAACAAGGTTCAGGGACTCCTGATTGGTCAGACTAAGCACAGGGACTATCAAAGAGGAGCCCCAAGGGTTAATTAGTCCTGCAGATAAGGAACCTTCATGTGTAGAACCAAGCCACCAAGAACTTTCACTGCCTTGAAGGGCTTCTCTGTAACTGTGTTTGTGGAAGCTGCATCTCAATAATCCTGGGGACCTCTGACCCAGGCCTGGATACCCCAGTTGACAGCCTTGGCAGCTGCCACAGAGAACGTTTTTATCTGGACAACTCCCTCCTGCAGGCCCATCATTTCCAAGGCCCTGCCTAATGATCATCTGATCCAGGCATCCTCTGGATTCTCCAGTGGTGGGGTCTGGATTCTCCGTGTGACACATCCCATCCCAGACTAACAAACGCCCTTACTGAATGTCACTTACTTCCTGCCTTGTACAATGCAAGCTCCTAAAAAAAAAAAAAAAGAAAAGAAAAGAAAAGAAAAGAAAGAAAGAAAAAAAAGAAAAAAAAAAAAAAGAAAAGATCCTGATTTTTGCCTATAAGAATGTTTCACACCCAGCAGCGGGTCTACATATCTGTTGAATTACTGTATTTGAGTTTTTATTCTGGTCTATCCAGACCTTCCCATGCCATATATAAGAGCCAGGGTCTCCAAAACAGATCTACATGAGAGAACAAAGAAAGCCAGCTAACCCTCGGATTGGATCCACGGTGATGGCTCGTGGATTCACCAGATCTGTGTGGAAGAGGACTTTCCGCTCAGAACCATCCAGTCCAGCCCGCTCTATCTTATCCAGGCCACTATCTGTCCAGTACATTGTTCTACGGAAATGGTCGATGGCAAGTCCTTCCGGGCTTATCAGACCTGGAAATAAAGGTAAGACAGGAGCATTGGCCAATGTGGAAGGCGAAATCAAGTTCCGTATCTGCTGAACAGCTTACAGAATCCAGAGCATAAAAGCCTTAATCCCCAGGACGAAGGCTAACCTTTTTAACCATATCCAGTCTCTTCTGTGCTGGACCTTGCTGTCCTGATGGCATCTGGCATCCGTGGGGCTAGGGACAGGCAATATAAACTGCCAGACCCTACAGTCTTACTGCGAACCACTCCTTGAGTGGCAGTTCATCTCATCCTAAAACGACCTTTCTGTTCATCTTGTATAAATGCATTTGTTTGCAGAGGGACAAGGCTTGTGCAGCTTAAAAATAATCTGCACAGAATTTAACCTTCCTTTTAGATGAGCACAGAGGAAACCAGGACAAATGATAGTAACACAGTATCCATGGAAGCAGCTGCTGACCTGAAGTAATGATGGTCTCGGGTTCCGCTCCTGCTTCCAAGCTGGCACGGCTGATGGTCCGACCAGCAACGTCTGTCCAGTAGACCATCCTCTCCCGGCAGTCATAGTCAATCCCCACAACTATGGAGCCCTTTGAGGACCAATGGTGACATCAGAAGGATTAGGATTCCCTGAATCCCCAACCCTAAGTTCACAGCCACACAGCACTACTGTGAACAACCTGCACTGTGGTCGTGCGGTGTTGGTGGAGCCTCCTCCCTCTGGTCAGAGCCAGGCTCAGCCATTTAACCTGCATGCTTTCATTTTCTCCAACATGGCAATCAGTAAGGCATTTATAAAGAGCCCCACTGACAACCTCCAGACAGTAAGCTCCTCCAATACTATTAGCACTGGCTGTGAACACGGTCATTTCATGAGAAAAATCAGCCCTTTCACTGATGAGAGGAGCATCCCGCTAAGTAAGCCCTTAATAGTTAATGGTGCAAAAGATGAACGCTTCCAAGTGTTTCTGGCACTTTCTTAAAGAGCCTTTCTAAAATCTGATAACATATGCCAACAAAATTTCCCCCACTGGGTGAATAGAATGAAATCCTCCCCAACCCAAGGTGTAATCGCCCCTGCCTCTTAATATAAGCATTTAGTTGTGCCATATACAAGAGAGCCTGTAATTTAACAATTTGGGAGGACTGTGGTCACTAGCCTTCGGCTGGTACAGTTTCTCCCTTTCCTTCGTGATGAATGACAGTCTTATTCAAAACCCTGAATCTGCGAGGTTCCTGCTTGAGCTCCCCACAGGACTTGCTTCTTTCCATTTCTAACCCAGTTTCCTGCTGTGAAAACCCCCAGCAGACACGGAATTCAACACAGGCCGAACCAGTCCCCGCCTTGCCTAGGAAAGCCTCCTGGGGCTTGGCCTAAAGTAGTCACCATGAGACACTGTGTGAAGAACCTGGCTCCTGAAGAAAACCTAGCATTTATATGGGGGGACCTAAGGTCAATGGTACTTTTATTTGAAAATTAAACTTAAAAGGTCCTCCCTCCATCTGAAGCAAGGGCACACATTCATACAAGTGGCACTGAGCCCAGGGACTCACGGGATTCATAAACCAAGCTTCTTGGTATGAAGGTCACATTTTAGGTAAATTGCCCTAAAGAGTGCTTTTAATTCCCTCTTCTCCTTCAGTTCCACTAGAACCATCTCCTCCCTGCCCATTAGACATGTTCAGAAATGCAATCAAGCCATCTGGTGTGGCTAGAACACAAGACGGTTAGGTTAGCATGGAGAAACTTATAAAGCAGTACTCTTAAAAAGCAGGATCGGGGATGGAGCCTGGAATCTCGAAGAAAAAGGCCCTCTTTTCATCATACACTGGCTGCTTTGAAGCTTTCTTGGGAACAGTAGTTCATGAACAGAAGTAAACAGAACTCTGCCCTGTATGAAATGTCTGCTCAGTGTACACTGAAGACAGGATCACACCAGCTTCCATGGTAGCTACCTGTGTCTCTCCTGTCCCCACTTCAGAGAAGAAACCCCTCCTACCACATGGAAGTGCCTTGCAAGCTCAAGGGATAAGCATACCCAGGGGCGGGGCTGTGGGACAGGACGGGGCGGGGCTGAATAGGCAGCACACATTCCCCGAAGCTGTACCAGGCAGAGTGCCAGGAAAGGAGGGAGTCAAAGTGACAAAAGGAAAATCAAAGGGGACAGCCTGACAGGTGGTCCTGATTTCTACCCTGCTGTCTCAAATGACCACCTCCTGTGTGGTTTTTTTGTTTGATTGTTTTGTTTTGTTTCTGTTTTGTTTTGACTTCCAAAAGTCTGTGACCAGAACAGAACCCCCAGGAACCTGAGGTAACAATCTTCCCATAAACAGCCAACAGCTCTGAAATTCTTCAGCTATCTGGACTTCCATGATACCCTCAGGATATAGCGGCTAGAATAGGTTAGACATGATTTCTAGCAACTGAGCCCCACTAAAGCAGATGGAAGCCCAGAGGCATGCATGCCAGGAGTCCCTGCACTGCACAGCACTGCATTTCCCTCTGTAAAACACAAAGCACAGTTCCTCTAGGCCCACAAGCCTGAAGGCACAACCTCATCCCAAACCCCATCCTCCTCATCCCAAACCCCACCCTCCTCATCCCAAACCCCACCCTCCTCATCCCAAACCCCACCCTCCTCATCCCAAACCCCACTTTCCTCATTCCAAACCCCACCCTCCTCGTGGAGCCCAGCCCTCCTGGAGAAACCCAGTTTACATGCAGGGACAGCAGGGTCCTGGCTGCATCCTTTTGAAGCCTGCTGCCATTGAGGGGCAAGTGGCCAATCTGCTGGCCCTGGGCATAGAGCAGGAAGGTGCCCACAGATGGAGGAGTCACATCAGGCCGGGGTGTGGGTCGAACCACGGGTGGAGCGATGGTGGGTATGCCTGTTTGTGGAAGATGGACAGAGGAAGGAAAGTTACTTCTGTACCTAAGAACCTCCAAAATTACCCAGTTCTTTCTGGAACATATTTCAAAGAAATCCTGGTTTCTAAGTTTTTTTTTTTTTTCCCCGAAGATTAATTACTCATATTTCTGCCATTTACTCAGAAGATAAAGATAACTAACCTCCAAACAAAGTGCAGAGTTTTAGGGTGTGGTGTGGCAGCCAAATGTTTCCTGGGGCCCTAGGGTTTTACTGTCTCCTTTCACCCAGGGCTGGGGGGCAAAATAGTCACGCTCTGGCCTGAGGTGAGCTACTCTTCTTTGTTTGTTTGGTTGGTTTTTGTTTTTTGTTTTTTTTTTGGTTTTTTTTCCCCCCCCGAGACAGGGATTCTCTGTATAGCCCTGGCTGTCCTGGAGCTCACTTTGTAGACCAGGCTGGCCTTGAACTCAGAAATCCATCTGCCTCTGCCTCCCGAGTGCTGGGATTAAAGGGGTGCGCCACCACGCCCGGCTGAGGTGAGCTATTCTTATAGCAGTGGCAAAGCCAGCGTTAAATCCAGATTGGGAATCCTGAGATACCCTGATGATAAGTCAACCCAGAATATTGATGAGGTGACTTTATTCCCACCTCAGAAACCCCAACAGAAAGCCCTCAGTGACACACAGGAGAGCCTGGGCCGTCCCATACTTACATGCAGGCCTGGTGCCTGGCTGTGAGCGTGTGCCCTGCAGCTCTCTGCCATCCTTGTCCACGCACCAACAGAAATCACTCTTCCCATGGCACTGCAGGGGGATGAAGTGGCCCAGGTCGTCACACTGGGGCACATACTGGTCATCCCTGGGTGTGCCTCCGTAGTGTTCCAGCAGGCTTTCCCTCCAACGCTCACAGACAGTCCGAGGTCTCTGGGTGGGCTCTAAGATGGGGAAACAAAACCTTGGATGGCCAACCAAGATCAGTACAGCTCCCGGTCCCAACTCCTCATCTCCTATCCTTCCTTCTCCTCTGTCCAGCATCAAGGCCTTAGCCATGCCCCGGGACACTGGGACAAGGAAGCACATGTGTTCTCAGAAGTTCTCTGTGGAAACCCAGAAAAGAAGTCACCCTGATGTTCCTTGATGTTCCTATCTCCCAAGGCCAGGAGGACCTGGCATGGAGGCCCAGCCACATCAGACAAGAACAAGGAGACAATCAAGCTCATCCAGGCACCTCACTCAGGCCAGTGGGGATGCACACGGCCATCTGGCCATGTGCCAGGGCTCCTCTGATGGCAGAACAATGTTCAGACTCTCTGAAGACTCAGTGACCCATGGGACACTTTAAAGCAACTCTCTCCCCACCTGTCTCAAGTTGTTTGTTAAAACAGCCATCATAGGCTGACCTATGTGCCCTAGAAAAAGAGGGTGATGACCATGCTGAGCTGTATGTAGCCCTCCGTTTCAGTGGCCAGTTACAAGGGGCAAGGGTGACAGGTCACTGTATATGGCACAGCAGAGGTGGCACTGAGCAACGGGGAACTGCTTCTTGGACTATTCGGTTTCCAGAATTCACTGCCATTGTATTGTTGGCACTATCTCAAAGCTGAGCCTTTCCGCCAATCTCTTCTGCCACAATACCGTCCGGTTTTCTCTAGGACTCCACACCCCCAACTGCCCTCGGATCCTGGGGCTTCTGGTTCAAATCATGATTAAAGGAAGACCTGCTGGTTTCTGATGCATGCCAGTCCCTCTCACCCCGCAACCTTCCGCTAGGCTGCTGCCCCAGGGCCACAGAGGTTCTGCCCTCCACTTGAGGATGGACCTACAAAGGGTCCGCCATCAGCTGATGAAATCACTTCTTCACTGAGGTTAGAGAGCCTGCAGAGCATAACTAAAGGCATCTCTGGTTCTGTCTTCATCGCTGCACCTCAAAGCCTATGCTCTGCAGAACCACACAGCCAATTATCTTCTTGTGACTCCCATCTGGATGCATAACCCAAATCTCAGCACAAAAGCACAAACTGGGCTTCTGCTTTCTCCCAAACTCGCTCCTCATGCCTTTAGGTCCACTCCACAGCACCCGCGGCTCCCATTGCTCAGATGAAATCACCTCAATGCCCTTCGCTCAATCGCCTCACATCTCAGATCAAAAAAACATCTCATTAAGTTTACCTCCAAAAACATAGTACTGCAGGACCTTAACCCAGCACTCAGGAAGCAGAGACAGGCGCATCTCTGTGAGTTCAAGACTAGCCTACTCTACATATTAAGTTCCGGGACAGCTAGGGCTACATAATGAGACCTTGTCTCAAAACCAAACCAAACCAAAATCAAACAACAATAACAAACAAAAACAACAGACTGTCTTGACTCCTTGCCCCTTCTCCTGTGTGTTGTCCTGGTGACAGGAATCCTCTCACACCGGGATCATGGCAACAGCCTACTGGCTAGTTTTTTGCTTCGCACCTTTCCTCACCAAACCAGTGTATTCTCAGCTAGCAGCTACAATGGGGGCATTTAAACCCAAGGATGATCTTACACAGAGACCATGGCAACAGCCTTTGGGCTTGGCTTCACCGTTCCCACCTTCCGAAGCCTTCACTCCACCAAACCAGTGCACTCAGCCAACAGCCACAATGGTGCATTCAAAACCTAGGGCAACTCAGTCAGTCCATTCTTCTGCTGAAAACCATCCAGACACTTCAAAGAACAAAGCTGGGGGTCATCACAACCCAGCTGGCGGGACCAGTCACCTGAGACTGGGGAGAAACCAATAGAGCCTCTAATCTCCAACTCTGCAAGTCCCCTCGAGACTCAGAGGGTTAGGAAGCGGCTGACCCTCAGGCTGCTTTAGCTCATGAACAAACAGGAAGGAGACAAAGGCAAGACTGCCCTGCTCAGCCCAAAGTCTTCAGGACAGGAGAAAGGACAGCTACCCCCTCTAATACTCATCATCCACTTCACAGTGGGATGTACTGGGAAGACCACCAACAGCCCATTCATTCCACACTGAACACCCCCAAGAGCCACTCCTGTTTCTGGGGACCACCCAACGTGGCTGTGTCTGGATGGATGCAAACACATAGCAAGTCAACTAAGGCTCAGATCACTCACAGGCAGGTGCCCTTCTCATCCCCTACTGCTGTAAGCTATGTCATCCCATCATGGGCTTGCTTATTTCCTGCTTCGGATTGGTTAAGGTTCAAAGAGTCTTGAGTGCAGAGCATGCTAGCTTCCATCCAACGGGCCTGGTTATGCAAATGAGACTAGTCAGAGATGGCAGGCGGGGGCCAAGCAGTGCCAGGGAAGAAGTCTGGGCCATGAGATGTCTGCACAAAGGAATGTGCCTGCGTCACTATCCTTAGCACATGTTATTTTAATCAGCTTAACAGGGTGCAGAGCTCCCGCCAAGGGCCCACTGAACCACTGACTCTCAAACCTCTTACAGAGAACTGAGGCTTTTGAGAGGAGCCACAAACAAATCAGGTTTTCTCTAGGCACCTTATTTTTTAAGGCCTGCAGAATCTTTTTCCTAAAGAACCTATTAGAAGCAGTGGGGGTGAGGTGTGTGTGTGTGTGTGTGTGTGTGTGTGTGTGTAGAGGTGGGGTTGTATAGGGCCCAAAATCAGTGTGGAGCAATCCATTACCAGTTAACTTATGTGAATCTTTAATTTAGTTTTATTTGAGAATCGTGTACAATCTATTTTAATCATATTCACCCTCCCTCCCCCAACTCTCCCCAGATCCATGCCCCTAACTTTTATATACACGAATCTTAACAAACATTAAGTTACGAATGTTGAAGCATCAAGAATGCTGGAAATTGTCCGGCTCAGTTTCCCTCACACATTAAAAGCTGAGATCAGTGGCTTGTAAATCGTTTTTATGATTTCATTACTTTTTATTTTGTAATTTAGAAAGTGGCTCTTTGGATACTAGCTCCAGGATCAGTTAGTATTTGGGCTGAAGCAGCAGCATGTGTTGCCCAATTCTGAATAATTCAGCAAGAGGCTGCAAAGCTGCCCGGCGTACGCTGCTGCTGCTCACACTGCCCAGGAGAGCCTGCCCACCACGCTCTGGCACCTCAGATCAGATGGATGGGTTCCTATACTTCCTATGAAAGTAGCTGTGGAAAGAGGGCTTCCCAAGACCACACTGGATTGGCTAGAAAAGCATGGGGGTCATTGGGTTAGAAGGAAGCTCAATGCATCCACTCCAATGTTCCATACCTAATTTACCTGCTAACATTAGCACAGTCTTCAGACTGCTCTCTACTTAGTTACCTAGAAAGGAGTCTCGCTTTAACCCTATGCTAGGAAAACTCTCCAGTTCTCTTAAGTCTCTCTCAGTGGGCCACAGCCTGACTCAGAGACTTCAGTCACAACTCAACAAGGATCTATGCAGCTAAAGTCCAATGCATAAAGGATCCTGCATGTCACTTTGTATCTGTATGTCCCTATGACATTAACATGCACATGGGTATGTCTCTATTATCCAGGTGTTCTTTGGAGGAAAAAAGCTATGAGAAGACAGTAGCCAGTCAGACCCACGTCTGCAGAGTCAGAGCTGGGTTATAAACCACTCATGTTCAAAGCCATTCTGTCCCTTGACTCCAGGCCCGGGCAGGCATACGGGATGCCTTTGGGGCAGGAGGCTCACCTGGAGGTGGTCCACAGTGGGGTGGGGTGGAGCCGGGTGGAGTCTGGGTGCCAGGGACTTCTTGGCCATTTCGGTCCACACACCAGCAGAAGCCAGTGCTGCCGTGGCACTGCAGTGGCACAAAGTTTCCCTGGTCATCACACTGGGGGATATGGATCCGTGACCCAGGGTAGGCGTGCTGTGCCTGGGCATAGCGCTGCTGGTATTCACAGGGCTTCAGTCCTGAGATGGAATCTTCTGAAACCGTGTCTGAGGGAGACATAAAGGAGAAATAAGAGTTCCGGCAACCCATCCACATTAACCAGGCCCCCAAAAAGTCTTCTGTACTGAGCATTTCTTCCATACAATTGAAAGTTACCATGGCATTGAAAAACAGTAAGACACTAACATTTTAAAGATTTATTTATTTATTTTATGTATGTGAGTACATTGTAGCTGTACTTGTGAGCCTTCAAGTGGTTGTTGGGAATTGAATTTTTAGGACCTCTGCTCACTCCTGTCAGCCCCGCTCGATCCGGTCAACTCCACTCGCTCAGTCCCTACTTGCTGTACCCCAAATATTTATTTATTATACATAAATACACTGTAGCTTGTATAGCTGACTTCAGATGCACCAGAAAAGGGTGCCAGATCTCATTAAGGGTGGTTGTGTGCCACCATATGGTTGCTCGGATTTGAATTCGGGACCTTCAGAACAGCTCAGTCTCTTAATCGCTAAGCCATCTCGCCAGCCCAACACTGACATTTTAGAGTCCTGAGTTCTTATTTTGGCTTTGCTATCAACTACCTAGTTATTATGAATTCCCTCCATTTGCCCCGTACATCTCTACACAAATACAAACGTAAGCTAGTCCAGTTTGTTCCTCAGCCTTGGGGCCCGCTGACATCTGGGCTAAATGAAGAATAAACTGTCTGGCGTTCTGGGAGACTCTGGAGAGGACAAGTTAACTCCAGCTATTCTTTGGGACCCAGAGTTTTAAGTCTAAGCAGCCCAGGTCAATAGCAGCCACGTTGCTGTATGTTGGCCAAGCTCCATGAGAGCAGTCAGTTACCACGAGTACTGACTTCTGGCTCACCAGTGCATGAGGCTTCTACTGAATAAGCTTCTACTCATATGGTTTCCCAAACAACACCCACCAAAGCAGATCACTCGGGAAGTGAACCAGAGCAGCCACAGGGTGGATGACAGACTCCAAGAAGCTCACATACCAGCTAGCGGTTAAGTGGACATCAGGAGTCTACTAAGAAGAATCCAGAGCTTGGAAAGTCTCCCCGCCCTCAACCCCCCACCCCCGACCCCATCAGGCCTCAGTTCAGGTTCCATCTTGGGCAGGGAGTAAAATAAGAGGGAAGGAGCTGGGAGATTCCCGAGTTTAATCAGGTCTTCCATCACTTACCAGAGGTGCAGTGAAACCCATCCCCTCGGTACCCAGGCTGGCAGCGGCAGGAGAATGACCCGGGGGTATTGTAGCAGATAGCCGCCTCATGACATCTGTTTTCCGCACATTCATCAACATCTGCAGAGGTCAGGGACGGGCACAGAAAGGTGAGGAAAGGAAGGAAGGAAGGAAGGCCATGACTTCACCGCAAACAGCTGTGTGACCACATGGTTAGAGTGCATGTGGCTCAAAAGTTATCAGCTTTAGAACATCCCTAGGTCTGAGCTGAGACATGCTAATGTCAAACACTAAGCATAAGAGAGAAAAAAAAAACAAACAAACAAACCAAAAACCAAAAGACAAAACAGAAAACATGTACTGGCAGTTTTATGTCAACTTGACACAAGTCAGAAACATAAAAGGGGGGTGGTTTGCTCAACTGAGAAAATGCTTCTATAGGGTATTTTCTTAATTAGTGATCAGTGCGGGGAGGACTCAGCCCCTCGTGGGTGGGGGTGGTGCCATCCTTGGGTTCTCTAATACTGGGTTCTATAAGAAAGTAGGCTGAGCAAGTCGTGGGCAGCAAGGCAGTGCGCCGTCCACCTCCACAGCCTCTGCATCAGCTCCTGCCTCCATGCACAGCCCTGCACGATAGCCTGGCCTCACTGTTTTTGCTGATGAACTGTTACATGGACGTGCGAGCGAGCGAGATAAAGTCTTTCCTCTGAAAGCTGCCTTTGGTAGGTGTTTCATCACAGTCACTGCAACCTCAACTGAGACAAAAACAAATCCAGGAGCATGTGACCTAACAAACGAAACAAATGCCCAGTGGAGAAACCCAATCTAATCTGAGCGTGGGTGTGCAGAGAAAAATATCCCGCTGTGTTCTTCTCGGGTGTTTTTGGATACTGTGAATTCTAGACGTTATTTCCTTTCAACTACTAACCTATACTGTAAATCACTAATTTCCTGTCAGTGATATTACAAAAAAAAAAAAAAGATAAATATAGGAAACAATAGTTTTTCCGTCTTTGTTTGGCATCTGCTCCCTTTATATTCCTGTAGAGGTGCAGGTGTCAGATGACGCCCCAAACACATCTTCAGTTTAGAAGGAAACTGATCCTTGCCTGATCAGACTGCTCTCTAAAACCACCAACCAGAGACGGCTTTACAGAAACGTGCTCTTCACTTGCACAAAGAGAAGGGTGTTATCGCACTTCTGAAGCACGTGCACTCGAGAGCCTGGGCTTACTGGCCACAGAGAAGCAGCTCAGGCCCCTGCATTCGGCATGAGCTTCTCCAAGGATTTCCATAATCGCGCTCAAAACTGCAGGATGAACTGCTTGGGCAAAGCCAGCTGATAAGCCTTTCACTTTACTTATTAAAGTTGGCCCAGGCTTCATCAATAGCAAGCGGCCCCTTCCCCACCCCACACTCAAAAAACCCTCAAGAAACTCTCCGAAGCCGGAACACTGAGTCTGATGCCAGGGGGGTGAGGTGAGTTCTAGGGGGACAGGAAGTCTGCCAGAGGAAAAAGGGGTAGGAGTGGGGACAAAAGGGACAGGTTTGACATCCCGACCTCAGCTTGTCATACCCACAACAGCAAATGGAAGTATGAGGAGGAGACAACGACAATGACAACGACAACAACAAACCACGTGACAAGGTGATGGCAGGAAACCCAGAACAAGAAAAGGAGCTGGGCTCATTTGGTACGGCCACGGCAGGGCAGGCACACACCAGTGGAAAGTGGAACTTTATAACCAGGGTCAGATCTGAATGGGATCAGGGACAGACTCTACCCAAGTCCCCATTCTTCAGAAGCTCCTACAGCCCAGGATTTTTCTCCACTGGTGGGCCACTGCTCCTTACACACAGGCATTTCATTCCCTGGACAGGAAGCCCTTATACCCATCTAGGGAGCATGTGCTTTGCCTCTGCCTTTGCAGAACAGCGCCTGAGTCCAAAAACCCATGAATGCTCAACAGAGCAAGCTTAACTCCACCTAGAGTGGCTCTCCCTGAGCAAGCAAATTGCCTTTTCTGGTTATTTTCACCTCCCAAGATTAAGAATAGAGTTGTTTAGTGAGCATCCTAGATAGCAACTCAGTTACTAAAGAACTGTCATTTTGATCCTAGTAGCACACCCTGTCTCTTCAAAGGCTAGCTCCAGGGCACAGCTGACTAGGGACCTGGCTGAGCCTAGAGGGGCTCTAAACTGACCAAGGAGCCAAAGCTATAAAAGTGAACTTCCAGCCAAATTTAGGAAATTCCAGCTATGACAGAACATACCCTATAAGTACTTCCAGCGGTGACAGGAACCCCAAGCAATGGCAGGAAGCAGGAACTCCTGACCACACAGCCTACTGCAGGACCCCAGGGAGCCCTTTCTTAGGCTATTTTTTAACTAAGAGAGAGGGGATTCCCCAAGGTTGCCAAATCTCCTTATTAAAGCCCTCACCTAGGGATTCTGACCAAACCTGAACCAGTCTTTCTCCCCTGTTCTTACACTCTTCATGGATGACAAGGTTACAGCAGACAGTAATTGTCACGAATGACCAGCAAGTAGGAAAAAAAAAAATCCTTGAAGAAGTTTACTATATCACACCCAAGGAATCCCTGACCCCCAAGCTGGAGAACTGTAGGCTCCCAGAATTGCAATCTAAACTCATCTTGGAGGGCCTCCACGATGGATAGCTAGAGGCCAGTCAGCAGCCCCAGGGCCTGAGCTCAGAGCTGGCTTTGCATCTCCTCAGGAGCACAAACACCACTGGGTTTGCAGAGAGTCAGAGCTCGTGTCACAGGACGGCAAGTGTCCAGAAGAAGATAGGGAAGGACTTTGGCCTCTTCTCAAAAGTAGGAACTATCTTTTTAATCCCCACTTTTATGAGGACACCAATAACAATTAATTAGTGGGCGGGATGATGTTCAGGGGCTGATGGAAGACTCAGGTCAGGTCAGGACAGGACAGGAGGACTGAGAGGAGGACAGTCCCTTGTTACAAAGGCAACAGAAAAAAGGCAGTGAGATTCCAGCACAATCGAAGCCTCCACCATTCATCCATTAAACTCAAAAATCTGCTTGCAAAATATGTCTGGAGCCTTCCATTTGTAGCTCATTTTGGAGTTTTGACAGCACTTCCTGCCCTCATTCTGAACAGAAGCCGCTGGAAGCAAATCCAACCACTGAATGACTGCCTTGCTTTCGTTGTTTTAATTCTCTGGTACTGATTAACCTTTACACTACCCAGAACCCTATGCTTTGGTCCACATGCCTTTGCCTTCTCTCCGTTCCCTAACCGTCCAATCACACATAAATGTCTGCTGCTCATGCTTGTGTGGCATGTGGTGCCCTTGGGACCTGTAATTGTGGCAGTGGCAGTGGTAGCACTAGTGACAAACATTGTTCCTTCTAAGTCCACACCCTCTTGTCCATGCTTTAGTTACCCAGTGTCTCTGAGCACAGAATTCCTGAGAATAATGTATGTACCACTCACATACCTCCTGAACAAAAATATAACAGATCCTCTCTACCCTAGCTTCCTTAACTCACCTGAAACTCCAAGACAATCTGCTCTTCCTGCAAAGTCACCCAGATTCTTAACCTGGGAACTATCCAGCTCACACTAGTACAGAACAGGATGTAAACTGCTGCAGTTGGAGGGAAGGCAGAGAAGATGTGACTCTTTTCTTTTTTTTTTTTTTTTTTGGTTTTTCAAGACAGGGTTTCTCTGTGTAGCCCTGGCTGTCCTGGAACTCACTCTGTAGACCAGGCTGGCCTCGAACTCAGAAATGATGTGACTCTTTTCAAATCATAGCCTCCTGTTAGTGACTTAAGTCAGACTGAGAACCCGAATCCAAGGGCACCTTCCTAGGGAGCCTGGTTCCTAACAAAGCGTGGCTGGAGAAAAACACACACATCCTCTTTTCATCTGATGGAACAAAAAAATGTGTGCCTCCTGACTGCAAGGTTCCCTAACACAGAGCCTCTTGGCAAGGAGCTTTCTTGGCTCACAGACAGGAGGACTGTGAAAGACCTCTAAATATGAATGCATGCACATATCTAACATGTTGTAGGTTTATTCTGAAAGTGGTTCCCATGATTAGCACAGACTATCATGTGGAATCTTTAGGAGAATGAATGACCCCTCTCTGAAGCCTGGACGGTTACCAAACATGGCTGTAGTTTGTTGGGGAGCCTCCAAGATGGATCTCGGTGACCCCTGTCTCATGATATGCATAATTTCCATTAAGACTCTCCTTAGAGACATACAATCAGAATAAAGTAAAACAACACTGCAAGCACCTTTGAGATGATGACTTCCATCTTGCTGGCCGGCCATAATAAAGCAAGCTGACTTGTGACTAAACAGCCTTGTCTCATGAAAGGCCTACATGACAAGAAACCAAAGGGCACAGCATGCCATGACACAACAGGGGCTCTGTGTCCAACAGTCCTGACACCTGTGCATACTAAGTGTTGACCCTTGTCTTAAGACTTACTAGAGATCCTAAGACTTAGCACCGACTGAATCATGCCCAGACTCCTGACCCACAGAAGCAGGTGAGCCATGTGAGGTTGTTTAAAGATCAGGTTCATATCCAATAGTATGAATGTTTAGGAAACTGAAGAATGCATCAAGATAAAGGTTTATTCAGGGAAGCTTCTAAATTGTCTAAATAGACTACAGTATATGACAATGCTGAAACTCGGTTATTGTAAGAGAAAACCATGAGAAAGTAAAGGTTGGAAAGCATTTGAAATGGAAAAGATAAAATACTGACCAAAAGTAGTTTAGGAAAGTTCATTTTACTGCTTACATTTCCAGACCACAGCCCATCACAGTAACTCAAAACAAAACAGGAACTGAAGCAGAGACCATGGAGGGTCAATGCTGCAGGCCAATGGCTTGCTCTCCTGGCTCACTGTCAGGCTCAAGCTTAGCTAGCTCTCTTCTACTGACTGCCCAGGAGTACACCCCCAGTAGACTGGGCCTTCCTAGTTTTCAGTTAGCAATCAAGAGAATGCCCACAGGCAAAGCTGACCGTAGCAGTTTCTCAATTGAGGCTCTCTCTTCCCAGATAAATCTAGCTCATGACAAGTCATAGTAAAAACTGCCAGGTCTGATGGCATACCCCTTTTGATCCTTGAGGCAGAGGCAAATGGATCTCTTTGAGTTTCAAGCCAGCCAGGGCTACACAGGGAGACCAGAGCTTGTCACAAACCAACCAGCCAACCAGTCAACCAGCCAACCAGCCAACCAACCAACCAGCCAGTCAGCCAACCAACCAACCAACCAACCAACCAACCAACCAACCAAGTTAATCAATATAACAGCCCATCTCACTAGGTGTTCGATGAAGGTGGGAGAATTTGGAAGAACTGTAGGTATGAGTCCCTCCAGCCTACACTAGCTCCAAGGAACAGAAAGTTCCCAAACTGATGGCAACACTCCAAGACAACCACGGGTATTCACCAGTCTGGCGCCTGAAGAACACCCTTGGGTTCCCTCCTGACTCTAAAGATGCCTGTTCTCTTTCAGCAATCCCAAGGCTGCATGAGTCACAGGAGGGGAGAAGCTGTGTCTCTATGAGGATGTATACCTAAAGGGAACACACCGAGTCCTCAAGAGTCACCCCCACACAGGTACTCACCAGAACACTGATGCCCAGTGCCAACAAATCCTGGTAGGCAGGCACAGCTGAATGAGCTGCCTCCATGGTGAATGCACCTGGCCTGTCCCTCAGGGGCACAGGTGTGACTGCCATCAAGGCAAGGGTTGGGAGGTGGGGCGACCACTGAAAAGAAAGTGAGAGTTTAGACCTGAGTGTGAGCCTTTCTCTTCATCGTCCCGCCCACAGACTAACAGCACACCCACGGGGCTTAAGGAATATGGGGTCTCAGGGCCTGTATCAGTCAGAATCTCAATTTTAGCAAGATTTCTAGCTCAAGGTTCATATGCCTATTTGAGTTGAGACGTGCTAGTGTATGTTTGTGTTTAAAATATTAGACACGACAGTAAGTCATCAAAACAGATCCAGGTTACAGCTTGTAATTCCCCAGAGCACTGCACACATCTGATAGACACACCCCACACAGTTCCCAATACCATCGTTACTCTGTCATCTTACTGGAGACTGAGATGTGTACTTATTATCAGCTCCATCAATTGGATAAATTTGGAATTCTAGGTCTTTTGGACCCATTCATAGAGAGTATATTTATTGTGTATGGGAATCTTTGGCTCCTCACATGAGACAGGCACCTTTCAACATGAATTTTTTCTAGAGCTGGGATGTTACTAATCGCTGCCTGGTCCTGTGACCCCAGAATCCCAACTGAGAACATCCCTAGGTAACTCAATATAATACCTAGACGGGGAAAACCCAATGGTGACTTGTCATCATGACAGGACTGAGCTGAACTGCAGCAGAGGGCTGTATACTTTAGAAAAGCTACACATCAGAGCCCCTTTATAAAAGGCACAGTAAAGGTGTCAGTGAATCACAATGTGGGATTCAGCAGCCTCCTAGCTGAAGGGAAAAGGGATTCTGGTACTCACAGATACAAGTGTGCTGGTCATCTGCAAATTCGTAGCCACTGCGGCATTCACACCTGTAGCTTCCCACCAAGTTGACACACATAGAATTAGGGCCACAGCGGTGGAAGCCAGTGGCACATTCATTGACATCTAGGCAAAAAATGAGAACAGAAAGCACTGAGACAGAGTGTTCTAGAAACAAAGGTCTGACGACTTAATTTCCCCAGCACTCTGATGCTTCAGTGGGAATAACTGTTGGCAAATGGAAAGCATAGAAATTTGAGAGTTTTGGACACTGGGCAAAAACCCAAGTCGAAGCTCATCAGAAAGAAGGACAACCATTTTCAAATCTTTCCAGTTAAGCCATAGGAAGATAATTTTTGAATACTTTAGAAAAGTAAAACAATTACATTTTCGTACGATGGTTTCTTTCTATAGCTCTAACACAAATACCCATCTCTAAACTAACTTCCCAAACGTAGGCAGACTCTGCCTCGGCTTTCATATAATAGTACCTAGATTAACAGAGGCTAAAATCGTTGCCTGATGCGGGAAAGCGAAGGTGAAAAACCAGGACTATGCAATAGCAACGGAGAACATGTCTCTCACCCACACAGCTCCGTCCGTCACCCTGGAACCCAGGCGTGCACTCGCAGGTGTAGTCTACACCTGTTCCCGGGTGGCACCTTGCTGTTGTGTCACAGGTGTGGCTCCCGTCATAGCAAGGATTCACTGTAACAGGGGCTGAGTCCTCTATGTGCAAGAAACAGACAAAGGCAGAGTGACTATCTCAGAGAGAATGTGGGAGAAAGGAAGGAGATGGGACTCTTTGCCATGGCATGAATTCAAAGCTAAGGTGGCCTACTTGTATCTTGATTTTAATTTCAACAGCTTCCTCATGCCTACTCTGTAGAGCAGGGTCTGGCTTTCAGTAGGTTTGCTTCCAGGGCAAGAAGGCCTCTAGCATCCCCTGGGCTTTCAGGATGACTCTGTGCTAGACTTCTGATCCCATAAGAAAGGTGAGCAAGAGACATGGGATAGAGTACTTGAATCCAGAGTCAGCAAGTGTGTTGGCCCAGACTCAACCTCCAAACTTCTGGCTCTGAGTTTGTCAGTCTCTCACTTCAGTCTCACTGTTTCTGTGGATTAAATCTAACACCTCACAGGGTCTCAGACTCTGTCTCAGTCAGAATCTCAATTTTAGAAGGATTCCTAGCTCAAGGGCTCATATGTGCTATAGCTGAGAAGGCTAGCATGTTGGTGCTTACAACACTGGGAATGACAGACCTTGGTTAAAGCTTGTAATGCCCCAGATCACTGCATGCACATGACCAACACACACACACATACACACACACACACACACACACACACACACACAGAGTTCGACTACTGTTGCCACTTCCTTATCTTACTGAAGATAAGAATGTTTCTCTAGCCAGGCAGTGGTGGTGCACACCTTTAATCCCAGCACTTGGGAGGCAGAGGCAGGCAGATTTCTGAGTTCGAGGCCAGCCTGGTGTACAGTGTGGGTTCCAGGACAGCCAGGGCTATACAGAGAAACCCTGTCTTGAAAAACCAAAAAAAATAAAATTAAAAAAAAAAAAAAAAAAAAAAGGTCTATTATAGTGATTGATTTAAAAGACTGCTTTAAAAAAAGAGGAGGCTAATTGGTCATCATTGGGAAGAGAGGCCCTTGGTCTTGCAAAGATTATATGTCCCAACACAGGGGAATACCAGGGCCAGGTAGCGGGAGTGGGTGGGTTAGGGAGCAGGGCGGGGGAGGGGGGTATAAGGGACTTTCGGGATAGCATTTGAATTGTAAATGAAGAAAATATCTAATAAAAAATTGTTTTAAAAAATGTTTCTCTATTATCAGCTACCTCTATCAGGAGGATAAGTTTGGAATTCTAAGTCATTTTGAAAATTAAAAAAATTATATATGTAATTTTGTGTGTGTATGCACGCGCGTGTGCGCGCGTGCAAACACACCCACACCCACACACACCTGCGCACTCTTGAATGCCCAGTGTACTTGTGGAGATCAGAGGACAGCTCCGTGGAGTATGCTCACTCCTTCCATACTTATGTGGTTTTCAGGAATTGCCCTCTGGTCACTGGTTAGATTTTACCAACCTGACAGACGCTAGGGTCATTTCAGTTCAGGGACTCTGATTTGAGAAGCTGCCTCCTCCATCAGACAGCCTAAGGCAAGGAGCATTCTTTTGATTAATGATTGATGTGAGAAGGCTCAGCTGACAGCGGGTGGTACCACCCCTGGGCAGGTGGTCCTGGGATGTTAAGTAAGCAAACTGAGCAGGCCAGGAGGAACAAACAACACTCCCCTGTGGCTTCTACTTCAGCTCCAGCTCCTGTCATGAGTTCCTGCCCCGACTTCCTCTCATGATGGATAGTAATCTATAAAATGAAGTTAACCTTCCCCTCCACAAATTGGTTTTGGTCATGGAGTTTATCACAGCAACAACCTGTGATAGCTTGTATATGCTCAGCCCAGGAACTGGCACTATTAGAAGGTGTGGCCCTGTTGGAGTAGGTGTGCCACTGTGGGTGGGGGCTTTAAGATTCTCATCCTAGCTGCCTGGAAGTCATTCTTCCACTAGCGGCCTTCAGATAAAGATGTAAAACTCTCAGTTCCTCCTGCCCCATGCCTGCCTGGACACTGCCATGTTCCCGCCTTGATGATACTGGACTGAACCTCTGAACCTGTAAGCCAGGCCCAAATAAATGTTTTTATAAGAGTTGCCTTGGTCATGGTGTCTGTTCACAGCAGTAAAATCCGAACTAAGACACAACTAAATAAATAGAAATAGCTTCCCACTGCCTACTCTCCCTAAGTCTTGTACATCCATCTGTAAATAACTTCTGGAGAGTGTCATACAAGTCGTAGATGACACTCCTTGTAAATCTGCATGATCACATGTGCAGACAGCATACTGCACCAATGGCCTACCTTCGTTCTCCATGAGGCACACAGTCAAGTAACCTGCCTAAGGTTACAGTCAGGAGAAGTAGGTAGGGTCAGAAGATAAAAATCCGAACAGCCCCAGGCTGCCCACCATTCTGCTGCAGCCGTCACCAGAGGAACCTCATAAAGTTACCTATCTAACCCAAAGACAAAGACAGCAAGGATGACGTTCTGATGCCCAGTGACCCCCTTCTGACTCTTGAGTGCAGAATCCAATTCGCACTGTTTGTATCGCCTGGATTTGCTCTTTAAAATGGAACCTAATGTATTTCCAAGGCTGGTGTTCCCATTGGCTCGTCTTGTGGTCCTGAGGGACTACTGTGTCCTCCTGCCTCCTCAGTGCGGCAGCTCTTTGTCCTTATCTGAGGTGTCTGTTTTGCCTCAGTCTGTGGAACTGTAGTCTTGGACACAAGAGAGCTTCAGGAGCCCCGTGTATGTCAATCTCTGCACTGACTCACTCCTGCTATCAGACTACTCCGTGCACGATATAATGATGGGGGAGGGGGGTCCGGCCTCTAAGTCTGTGTCTGATCCTTGTCTTGGAGGGCAGGTTCATACACACCCCAGAACACCCCACCTGTACAATAGTTCTCTCCCCGTTAGAAGCCAGAATCCTAGCATCTGTAGATACACCTTGGCAGGACTTCTGCTTGTACTCAGTGCCAGGATTCTCTGCCACTTCTGTTTCACTCATGACTCCTCAGCCACCTTCTTCTACAGCTGAGACCTGTCCAAAGTGCTAGTTACCAAGGCCTACTTCAGAGGGTTGGTTTCCCCGAGTCCTTCAAGACTCTCACGGTCTCACTTTCACTGTCCTGCTGCCCAAGTTAGACTCTTCGGTTTTGCTTCAACAGTCTGTTTTAAACTGAAATGCCACCGCTGAGACAACCTCCGCTTCCTAGGAAACTCCTCCCATCTGCTAAGACAGCACAGTGCATTCCTATGGCAGAACATTCATTTTCAGCTCCCCAATTGAGGCCTGAATATGGGGTTGGCTATGGGTCTATCCCCAGTTCACCTCAACGTTAGCTAACATAAGGGAATCTCTGCGAGACCAAAAGGGGGGAAAAAAAAGCCTGCCATCCATCCTGGGAATGCCTTCTTCTGGACCTGTTTGCCAAGGGATGAGAACCCAGCAATGGGGGTAGCAGTGCTCAGTTAATGTGGGCATGTAGACAGTCACTGAAACCCATCTCTGGCCAGATTTTAACTAAGAACAGCCTCACACCAGGCCTTGCAAGACAAGAATCTTGCTCTCTCCACAGTTATTTCCTCATTTTAGAGTATCTTCCAAAGGGAGCAGTCATCTTCAAACCACTTTAATTTATAAATACCAATGCTTAGCCTTCCTAGGCAGTCCCTCTCAGCATCCAGTTTGACCACAGTAAATTCCAGGAAAGATTAATGAGCGCATGTGTTTGTCAAAGTCTATCTCCCTGCCGGCATTAACGTAAAAAGAGAATTTTAGAAGCAGACCAGAGGTGACCTGCACTCTTAAACTACCGTACTTACATCAAGATAAGCACATCCACAATTACACAATACTGATTTAACAGACAACAGTAAAAGAGCTAGATATACAATTCAGAATTCTGTGCAAAGGGGACATGCAGAGCCCCTTATTAAGAAAAACAACAAAAATGTAAAAATCAGCTACTTCAGTGAGCCCTTCTGCATGCAGCCACTAAGTGTAGCTTCCAGTAACATCTTGAGAAACCGTTCCTAAAACCACTTCACTGTTCATAATTTCTGAGCCTGCTAGCTCTCTCCTCTCACTGTAAGCCAAGGTCGGTCATGACCTTCTCAAGCCATTTCATATTTCACCCACTTAACCTAGTGACTCCCTGAAGCAAGGGCTGGAACTCACTGACTCACTTAGAAAGAGAAGAATGGTTTCCTTAAAGGAGCCATCACTGGGCTTCACAGAATGGCCCTCTGATTCCTGCCTGGCGAGGGAGGGTGAGCAGCATGTTTTGTTCTGTGACAATATGGCAAACTGCTTGGGACAGAGGACTGCGGTTGGAGGACAGCAAGAGTCACAGGCTTTTCTTCCTCATTGGGGAATTGCACTATCTGCATCTTGCAAAGCCAGTGTTGGAGTTGGTCTTGTGCACTGTGTATTCAGATGCTGAGTTCTATGCTCCAGAATCAGGCGGCAGTTTGAACATGGGCACTGGATTGACCAATGGGCTGTCAAGAATGCTCCCCAGTAATCTCTGATTGGATAAGAAAAAGCTAGAGCCTGTGACTGGGCAGAAGAGAGAGGAAGGCAGAACTTCAGACTGAGTGGAGATCTCGGTTAGGGACCATGAGAAGGACAAAGGAGAAGGGAAAGAGGAGGTCACCATGAGACATGACGGACTATGAGCACAGGGCCAAGAGAAGCTTGCCCTGAGGACACACATAGAAGACAGCAAGACTCAGCTGGCATTATTTATCTGGTTACTGATGATAGACTAGTCGGGTTAGAATAGCTCAGAACCTGCCCAACAGTGCCGTCAGGTTGTTAATAAGATCTGAAGTGTTTGTGTGTACTCAGGAGCTAAATGGGATAGAGTGGGGGCAGACCCTCCACCCCCCCCCATAAAATTACTACTATAAGATAGAGCCACGTTGGCACACAGTTATGTGACCTGGCATGCCTCCCAGACTGATGGGAGCCCCCTCTGGAAAGGCTCCTGTGCAATGACAGGGGAAGTGTGCGTGCGAAGCATGGTTCAATCTCAGAATGTTAAAACCCTACATTCCCATGTGATCTGGGTCTATACTGTGAGGTTCCCAAGTGATCTGAGTCTATACTGTGAGGCTGTTCTGAAACTGATAGAGCCCATGTGGTGCAGCTGTACTATGTGGGGCAAGTGTGGGCTCTGTGCCCAGCGCCAGGGTTTGAATCCCAGCCTGCCACTTACCAGCTGCATTTCAAACTGTCTCACCTCAACATGTCAAGTTTTACAACTACAAAGAAATAATAACAATGCACCCCTGTTGAGAAGAGGTTGCTACGGGGATTAGATAAGCTAATTCACGCAAGGTACTCAGGACAGTGTTTGGAAACATGCCATACTATTTATTAATAGTATTTGGGAGGGAAAGAAGCTCACAAGACTAATTAGCAACTGGTACTTTTTGCTAGCTTGCTCTCATTTGGTAAGAAGAGACCCAACGATATTTCCAAAGATAGGAAAACCACTTTCCTAAATGGGTTCTATGACAGGGGTGGTTCTTCCTCACAGACCAGATCTCTCCACTTGGAGAGGGCAGAGCTGGGGATCTGTGCGTGGAGAGGTGGTTTTGTTAGACACAGGTGTTTTTATCTGTCTCTTCACGGAATGCAACTGGAATCTTCCTTCTTGATTTACATGCTACTCTAAAATCAAGCGGCATCTCCATGCATTAATTTCCTATGTTATAACGCCATCATTGGCTGTCCCAACGGGTAAGCCCTCTAGCCCGGTATCCTTTATCCAAAGCAACTAAACTAACAGACTCAGGTTCCTCCTTTCATCCAAGGTCCTGCCACCTTCCTCTTTAGCTAACGCATTGCTGAGGAAGCACCCGTATTGACTCTGTGGAGGCACAAGGGGTGTCAGCTCCTGCAATCGCCCACAGATTTGCTCGGTCACCTCTCACAGGTGCTGCTGACTCTGCGTGCAGTGTCAGCAGTGACTGAGGGACAGCAGTGACTGAGGGACAGTTCTCTTCGCATGCCTCTTGCTCTAGGGGGAAGGCATGATGAATTTGTTTAAATAACTCAAATGTCACCTTGATTCTCTGTGGACTTTCCTGATTTTGCAGCCCATCCTAGATGGCCTAGGTAGGTCATGTTTGTAAAACAGACAGCCTTTGAGGAACAAGCAGGTTTACAAAAAAAAAAAAATTGCTAAGAGTGTTTTTTCAGAGCCTCATCTCTCCAACCTCGGCCACACAACTCCCTTATTGTTATCGTGCACTACTGCTGCAGTACTGGCAGCTAATGTCCACGGATCTAGCTGGGAACTAACGTCCATGGGTCCCATGTGGACTTAACTCTAGAGGACACCAAGTCCTGCCAGAGAGAGCCTGCACTATTCACAACAGCAAAGAAATGGAGTCACCACAGATGTCTATTAACAGATGATAAAGACTATGTGGTACATACAGACAATGGACTTTTATTTAGTCGTCAAAAAAAAACAGAAATAGTGACATCTGCAGAAAAATGGATTACCCCATTGTTTCTTCTCATAAAAAGGTCTAGGTTTTAATTTCCAGGTAGAAGAGCCTACGGGAGGCCATAAAACTAGAAAGAGGTTCTAAAGGAGAGTAACAGAATACATATTCTTGAAAGAACGGGGTCCACTCTTGAGGAAGGAAGGGGATAAGTGGGGTAGAAAGGTAGAGAGACAGGAAAGGAGAACAGGCGAGAAAGATAACCCAATGAGGTAACAAAAGTCTGTATGAAAATCCCATAATAAAACCTATTACTTTGTATATTCATTTCAAAAGCAAATAACAATGAATACAATTTAAAAATAAAAGAGCTTAGACTGGAGAAATGGCTCAGTGGTTTAAAGCCCCTGCTGCTCTCTTTTCTAGAGGACTGGAGTTTGGTTCCCAACACCTACGTCTGCTGCCAGAACTCCAGCTCCAGTGGATCTGATGCTTCTGGCCTCCCCGGGCACCTGCACTCTCTCCCCTTCCCCTTCCCCCGCCCCCGCGCGCGCGCACGCACGCGCGCACACACACACACACACACACACACACACACACACACACACGTAATAAGAATCTTTAAAAACTATCAGGATTCACTCTGTGTGCAGGCGTTCAGGTTTTGAATAACACATGCCTAAGAATGTAGAAGCCCCCGTCAGAGCCTGGTGTGCCCTGCCTTCACAGACCTAGGAGGTCCTGCTCTTCCTTCCATCCTCCTCTCCACCCTGCCCGTCATTGCTCTTTTTAGCATCTCTACAGTTTTCCCTTCTCCAGTGCTCCCGAGTTGGAATCACCCAGTCTGCAGCCTAACGAGACTGACTGGCTTCCACATAAGGTTCTGCTGTGCTCTACTGTAGCTGATGGCCAGGCACAGAACGTTCCTATCTATCAGGCAGGGCTAAGGCCCAGTGAAATGTGAACCACTGAGTTGCTTCTGCCAGTTTCCTTCAGTTGAGAGGCAATTCCTATGATGCACAATCCACTCAAATGAAACAAATGAAAACAGTGATTCCACCACAGTCAGAGCTGCACAGCCACTGTGACGACCAACTACTAGGACACTCATTTGTAAGTCTAGGAAGAAACCCTGTGCCCTAACTGACTGTCCCTTAGTGTACTCCCTCTTGTCCAGGAGCGACCATTAGTCGGATTCGTAACTCTCTGGGTTGCCTGTGTGTGGACACTCTGCGTCATGGAATCATGCACTGGGCTGTCCCTGTCACTGCTTCTTTCACGTAGCATGATGCTGTCATATTCCACCCATGTTGTAGCACATGAGCACTCTATTCCTTTTCATGGCTGAGTATTGTCTCCTGTGTGGGTTTAGGACTGTTCTGTATGTGCATCAGTTGATGATCACCTAGGTGCTTCTACCTGTGGGTAGAATGCTTCTGTGTTAGTGTTATCATCACTGCTTCAAAATACAGAAAGAAACGCAGCAAGAACAGATTTATTCTGGCTTGGGTTTCACGTACAGACTGGCTCTGATGCTTCTGACTACGCTAAGGCAGATCATGATGGAGGCAGTATGTGACAGACAGGACACAGTATAACCCATGAGGTAGTGACCCCATCATCTACTTCTGGCTACTGCCCATCTCCTCGTTTCTGGAACCTCCCCAAATAGTATGCCATCTGGAGACAAAGCCTTTAGTCTTACATTTAGGTCTTTGCTCCACTTTGAGTTGGTTTTTTTTTTTAATGTGAGGTGAGACAGGGGCCCTACTTCATTCTTTTGCATTTGGACAGTTGATCCAAGATGATCTTATTAGCTACTATGGGTTCCTGGAATGTCTATTTTAGGATCAATTTGCTTGTTTCTGCAAATGAGCCAGCTGGTTTCTGATGGATTGGTTAGATCAACGAGACAGTTTGAGAAGTAGTGTCAAATCAATATTACATCTTCTTTTTTTTTTTTTTTTTTTTTTGAGACAGGGTTTCTCTGTGTAGCCCTGGCTATCCTGGAACTCACTTTGTAGACCAGGCTGGCCTTGAACTCAGAAATCCGCCTGCCTCTGCCTCCCGAGGGCTGGGATTAAAGGCGTGTGCCACCACGCCCGAATATTACATCTTCTAATGAATGAATCTGGAACATAGTCTCACTTACTTGTGTTTGTATGTATGGATATATATGTATATGTATACACACACACACACACACACACACATATATATGCAATGTTTCAAGACACAAGTATTACACTATAGGTCTGTAGTATAGTAGACATGTGTTTATGTGTATGGATGCATGTACATATGGAGGCCAGAGGTCAGTATCAGGTGTCTTCCATGTTTGTTAATCTCTACCTTAATTCTTAAAAGTTTACTGTGTGTATACATATGCAGAGACTCACATGTGCAAACCACAGTGCATGTGTAGAAGTCAGAGGACAACTCCGGAGAGTTGGTTCTCTCATGCCACCTTGGGATCCAGGGTTTGCACTTGGGAGATCAAGCACAAGAGCTTCTACCCACAGCAGTTCTCAGAGCTCACTGATTCAGCCATGCTGGCCAGCCAGTGAGGGCCAGGGAGCTGCCTCTGTCCACCTCCCCAGCACTGGGGAAAGCCTGACTGGTACCACCCAGCCTACAGGTTCACGCTCTGTACATATGTGTGACCTTTGGCATGGACTGTGTTATCCATGTTGTATATCTATCTACCTGTCATACCTGCAGGGCTGGACAGCCTCATTGACTTTTCTATCTGGCACTCACCAAACTTTACTCGCCCCAGACCTGTTCTAAGGCTTCTAAGAAAGGACATGATTGTTTTCCTTAGCAAAATGAGATACATACCTTCAACAGGGCCAATCTGATTGGTCACAGCAAACCTCAGCACGCCCTCATCCTCACTGTACAAAGCAAAGGCCCGGTCCACAGTCAGCTGCTGGGTGGCAGGGATGGCCAGGTGTCTGGGGGCGTGCCTGCACGCCTTGTAAGTGATGTTCTGGTCGATGTGGTAGGACCACGTTTGGTTAACAGAACCAGAAGTGAGAGAGAAACTTCTGGAACTGGAGGACGTCACCACTGTAACAAACATTTTACAGGCAAACTGGTAAAATTTTAAAATACCGAAAACAAAAAATGTTCATGTTTGGTGTATCTTTCTACAGTTTTCTACCCTATTCCTGGGAGCAGGTGCCCTTGAGAACTCCCAGAGTTTCTACAGGAAGCTTGCAAGGAAAGACCTAGGGCCTCCTGGAACCTGAGAGGATACAGAACCACACTGCTGAGGAGGAGAAGGGACTACAAGTGCTGCAGTCGTCGTTGTCACACACCAGAAACAAGCATCCTGATGTCCTGGTGTGGGAAAGCTGCCGGTGCTGGTGCTGAGGGCTGCATGCACACCACCTAGTGTGCGCCTCACAGCCACATAAGACAGGCACTGACTGCGCGTGCAGAGACCACAGAGT
This sequence comes from Mus pahari, assembly GCF_900095145.1. Taxonomy (NCBI): domain Eukaryota; kingdom Metazoa; phylum Chordata; class Mammalia; order Rodentia; family Muridae; genus Mus; species Mus pahari. The sequence goes on along the minus strand of NC_034597.1, from coordinate 11,392,319 downwards.
TTAGGTGAACAGCCTGGGGCAGGGTAGATCTCTGACTGGAATTCAAGGCAATCCAGCTCTACATCTCTCAAGATTTGAGGCACATTCCACAAAGGAAACAACCCCAACCCCCACAAAGGAAACCACCCCCGCCCCGCCCCCGCCCCCACCCCCACAGCTGTGCACTTCAGGAAGCCAGCAAGGCTTAGGGAAAGGCAAAGCAAAAGGTTGTTCCTTTTGGGAGTTGCACCAAGACTGGACCCTGTCTATTCTGAATACAGTTAAGGGGGGGAGGCGGTAGAGAACAGGTGCCGCTCGAGACACCCAAACTTCAAAACAACGATTGTGACCACTGGAGCATCTTGTCTGCAGCTAACACTGTGTATAGGTGTGCCCAACCTTCTGACATTCTGACATGACACTATCATCTGTTTTGGGGGTATATCCATACCTACTGTGAGGCAGGGTAGAATGGATAAACTTTGTACAGCTAATTACCCCTTATGAAACTTATCAACAGCAGAAAAAATGTTTTTATTCTTGTGCTAAAAAAAAAAAAAAATGAAAAAACAGACTTTCCAATGATTTTAAATGGCAAATCCAGGATGTGAATCGATTTACACGTTGACTCCAAATCTCAGCTTTGTTTCAGAACACTGGAAAGCATCTTCCCGTGACTCCAAAAGCAAACTAAAATCATCAGCTGAAACAGTTACAGAGAATCCTAAATTCTAACAGTGAATACAGGCCATGCAGGAGAGGACAGTATCTTATCGGTTGTTACTATCTGAAAATAATGGGCAAATATGACGACCAAGTCATTCTGAGAACTGGCTGGGACTTGTGTACAGAAGTCAGCACTCTGATCACCTATCTACCTTAATATATATATATATATATATATATATATATATATATATATATATATATATATATCCACACACACACACACACATATAAAATGTAACTGTGTATACTTCCTAAAAACAAGAACGAACAAAATTCTATCAACTTCATTTTGTGTTCTATGCGGTTTGGGACATTCCCTGTGACTATTCACTTAACCTATCCCTTGTCACTGTCTTGTGAGGCAGGCACCATGTCCATTTTACAGCTGTGGAGACTCATACATACCTGAGTCCCTGTGATGATAAAACTCTTTATATGGAGTAATGTGGGCTGTGAAATTCGCTGGGATGAAGGGCACCTGGCCTTCAATGTTGGTCTTAATGCTCAGATAGTTCTCTGGGTCGAGCCCCTCGGCAGTTTGAGTGATACGAACCCTCTCCTCTCCAGGGTGAAAAGTGACTTCCACGTCATGGACAAAGGCAGCACCTGCGGGAGACGGAAACTCAGCAAGTGGGTGACAAGAACTCTTGTTTAAGTCATTCTGAGGACTGGCTGGGACTTGGATGATAAAGCGCTTGCCTACCATATAAGAGGCGTGGGTTCGACTAGCTAAGAGGAGTGTGCGTGTCCTCCCCCCAGTCTGCTGGACACGGTACCTAAGGAGAGTATGCCACGCCCAGGCTCAGTTCTGGGAAGCTGCAGACCCTCTGATTTCCCAAAGGTCTCAAAGACTCTCAATTCCCCCTGTCCCGTGCTCTTTAAAATCTAGCATATTAACAGAGAATGTTCCAAAGTTACACTAACTTGATACTTCCGTGCTGAGGGATGTGAGGGACGATAGTAAAACATAGGAATTTACCAGCCATTAAACCGTTACGTTTCTTTCTGTAAGAGCAGAAAGCCTTCTATGTACAACAAAACCTCTGCCATTCAAAACCTCCAACAGCCTGGAATCTGGGCACGTTTCTCCAGAAATAAATTCATCCGCAGAGGCTGCCCAGGTACCACATCTGAATCCCGGTTTGCCAGAACTAAGCTCTGCTCACCTGTGAGGCTGAAGCCATTCTTAGAGCCTGGCTTCTCCAAAGCAAAGAGCCAGCCAAACAGGCCTCCGATGGGCAAGACAGGGAGCAGGGCCTGGGCTGCGGGCTGTGGGATATGGCTGATGGCAGTGTAGGCTCTGCCATCATTGCCCACGATGTAAGCATGCAGATCCACGTCAGTGAAGTGCACAGGAGTGTGACCCACTCGGAGGTGGCCACTCACTTTCCCATTCACTCGGTGAGGTGCCCCTGAAAGATAAAAGCAATCCTTTCAGCCTTGGTCACCATCAGGCTGGGGACAGGTATACACTGATAAACTCACTCTCCTGACCATGCTCACTCTTTGGAAACATTGCTTTACTGTTATTGTTGTTATTACTGTTGATTTGGGTTTCTTGAAATAAGCTCTCTGTAGATGCCAACTGAGGATTCATGATGAAATCCAGGCTAGCCTTCAACTCTCGCCCCTCCTACTTCTCCTGTTTCAATGGTGTTACAGTTATAGCTATGAACCATATTTAACAAGTCCCTTCCATGACCGGTTCCTCACTTAGGATCCAGTCCTGTCTGTCATCTCTTCCATTCCCCTTCTTCACCCTCCCTTTTAGCTCTACCAAGTTAGAAAGAGTGCAAAATGGAAACGTTTCAAGTTACTCTCAAATTAGGAAACCAGTCCAAACATATTTATCACTCAGACATCCCCTGAACCCCTGAAAGTTACTTGTGCTGGGACTCAGGCATCAGAGATGTAAGACCACCAAGCAGAACCCACACTGGAACTGGAAACAGGCAGGTGTCAACAATATACATGCAGCAGCCCTGGCTGTCATTCACCTTCTGGTAGGCAGTGCTTCCCGTTTCCGTAAAACCTCGACTGACAGTGGCAGCAAAAGCCATTGGTGTAGTCGGTACAGAAGGCATGCTGGGAGCACTGGCCATGGCTGTGTGCGCAGGTTTCCCGGTTGGCGCCATTATACGTGAAGACTGCAGAATAAAGCAAAGAGCATTAGAAAGCCAAAGGATTCCAGCATCGCTACTACCAAGCTTCGCCAGACGTCACAAGCGCTCCATAAAGTCGGCTTGGACTGTAATAAACAAAAAGATTAGACACTACGAAGATGGGAATAACATTCAGTCTGAGGGATTAACTTTATATTTTCTGGCAAGATGCTCAGATCATCGCGGCCAACTGGGTCTTACTACATACAATGAGGGTGAGCTGAGTGGCCTGAGAGCAGCCTCGCAGGCAAACCGGAAGAGCGCATTGGAGTGAGCTTTATGAAATCACTATCTGTTGAGGTGTTAAAAAAAAAAAAAAAAAAAAAAAAAAAGGCCAAATACTGGCAATTTTGTATGACTCAATGTAAGAGTAACCTTTTGAGAGGAAGCCAAAAAAGAGGAACTAAGAACCAAGGTCTGTCTAACTCTTAAGGAACCCAAGCTTAAAGGATGTACACACACTTGCCGTCAAATGCAGGACTGGGACAGGAAGAAAGAAGACCAAGGAATAGGGTTGAGGAGCGCCAGGTCCTTGCAGGCTTTGTCTTTTCCAGCCTGAGTATGACTTTCATGCAATAGAAACAACCTAGTCCACAGAAACTCCACAAAACCACTCTGAACGAGAGGAAGCTAGACCCCCAAATCTCCCACACCCTCTTCTCATTACAGAGAGGTTCTGTGCAAGAGGGAGAAGGAATAGAGGGAGGAAGAATGCGAGGAGCCTGGGATCAATGCCATCAAGTTATCCTCTGCCGAAGAAAAGGCCAACGTGTGCCCGAAAGTTGGGTCACAGGCAGGTGGGCGCTTTCCGCTAGGATGCCGCAGGATACCTCAATCCCAAGCACGGCCACCAGGAGGCAGGGTACTGTGCATGCTTCTGCCTCCCATCCCCCAGAAGTCAGGGTAGGCTGGAGACACCTAGAAAATTCGGATCAAGCAGGAAGGGCAAAGAGTTTTAGTGCACTCTAGCCACTGATGCTGGCCTGAGTGTCAGCTTTGACTACTCAAAGGAAAAAAAACAGGCTGTGGTGGCCTTCCAGGGCTGTGTTTGAAAACGAGGGAACAGGCCAGGGTGGAAGAAACTGAAGACTCAGTATTTACTCAGAGTATTCCAGGCGAGAACAAAAACCAAGACAACGAGAAGATCTAGCTTCCCCACGTGTGACAGTGCAGCCTCGACAAACACTTGCATCAGCAAACACAACTATTACAGAGCTAACGTTTAAACAGGCTGAAGTACACCATCGGCTTTAACATTAACCCTCATCTGCACCAGAGCCTGGGGGTAGCAAGTCCTACTTTTCATCTTTTTCAGATAAAGAAACAGAAGCAGAGGATTAAGGTGACTCACCTGAAGAAGTCAGGAGTGCAGCAAGCAGCTAGCTCTGACCGCGGAAGGTTCCAGATTCTCACTACTCCCCAGGGGTAACCCAACTAGCACTAAGGGCTACAACTAAAGCTTAGCAACTAACGGGTGTTTGCAGCATGCTGAGAGAAGGTAAGAAGTGGCGAAGGGGACTGGAGATGGCTCAGCAAAGGCCCAAGTTCGGTTCCCAGAACTCCCATGGGTGGCAACACAATCACCCGTAACTCCAGCGCCACAGGATCTACTGCCCTCTTCTGGCCTACTTTTGCACCTAAACTCACGTGCACATTCCCAAACACAGCCGGACATTAAAAGTAAAATACTTATTGAGAAGTGCTGAGAGCAGCGAGAGCATTCCTTGGGCCATTAAGACACCCTGGGAAGCAGCGAGCTGAGGGGCCATCAGCTTAGAACACCTTGGTTAAAGAGAAAAGCTGACCTGTCAGAATGGAGTCAGTGAGTACCTTGAGTGAGCCCAGCTTGACAGAAATAGAAAAGTAGTCATAACTCAACTTTTCTTTTCAACAAGTGATAGGCATTAACTTTTTTTTAAAAATAGAAAAATGACAAAACTTAAAAAGAAAAGCAGAATGGATCGTGACAAGAATATCACAGGTTTTTCTATGGAGAAAACTACTTATTGTTATTGGTTTAGGAATGGTGTGTGTGTGTGTGTGTGAGAGAGAGAGAGAGAGAGAGAGAGAGAGAGAGAGAGAGAGAGAGAGATTGGGGATAGATCCCAAGGCCTTCTGCATACTGGCTGTTCTTTGTCACTAAGCTATGCCCCTTATCTCAACAAAACCCAGGGTGAGTCAAAAGATGCAGGCGTGTCAAAGGGCAGAGTTTCCCAGCTCAGATAGGTGCACGTGTACAGGTGTGCTCCTGAGTCAGCACAGGGGGCACTTCAGAAGGTCACAAGCTGGGCCATCTTTAGCTGCTCTGCTCTGGGAGACCACAGGCAAACGTCACATGCACTCCCTGGGCTCAGAAGCCCCCAACATGTGCAGCCAGACTGTCTCTTCGCCTCCCTTCTGGCACTAGGACACAAAGGCAATCCAATCCTGGTGGACAGGGGAGTCATTTTCAGCTATGTCCATTAAAAAGAAAGCAGGTTTCCACACGAGGCTTGGCTTGCAAATTAAGGGTAGGATAGATGGATTTTGCTGTTTTGTTATTTTGTGAAGACTGTACTGACCTAGACAGACCCTACTTTAAGCCTTATCAGGCCGGACGTGGTGGCGCACGCCTTTAATTCTAGCACTTGGGAGGCAGAGGCAGGCAGATTTCTGAATTCGAGGCCAGCCTGGTCTACAGTGTGAATTCCAGGACAGCCAGGGCTACACAGAGAAACCCTGTCTCGAAAACAAACAAACAAAGCTTGAAAGCCTTATCAGGAAATTGAGAGTGGGATGGAGGGAGGACTGGAGGCAGGAGAGTTAGGTTAACTCAACTAAAACACTAGATGTGATCATCCTGTGAGCCACAGGCACTGTCCAACAGCTTACACAAGACTACGAATGCCAAAGTGTGTGTGTGTGTGTGTGTGTGTGTGTGTGTGTGTGTGTGTCAGAGAGTAACTCATGGGAATCAGCTCCCTCACTCTTTCGAACTCTCTCCCCTCACCCTACACACACACACACACACACACTGCGTACCACATAGGTCCCAGGTCCTAAGGAATGGTGACCATCTCTCTGTCCCAGGAAAGAGTTCTAAGCTAATAAGAAACCAGAACGGAAAATGATGAGGATTCCTTATAAAGGCTCTGATAAGATTCCAACATCAACCACAAAGAATGAACTTATTGGTAAGCTAACCTGAGACCTTCCTCAGCCTTTTTATGGAAAGCTGTGTTTTGAGAATGGAACTCGAACCAAGCACACGCCTTTCCCGGTCACGCAGAAGCCAGGGTTAAGGAAGATGTGCTTCATTTAAACCCTTGCCCAGGCTCTCTCTCCTACACATACACTCACACACCTTACACCTAAAATGGAGATGTGTTAGCGAAAGCAAACACCTCGGGCAATTTTCTTTCTTTCACACAACAGTTGAACAAATATTTACTAAACACTCTAAGCCACTGGTCGAGAAGTCAGGCAAACTGCTGTTCTGAAGTTCGTGTTCTCCTGGGCAGCAGTCAGTAAACAAATATGGCTGGTCTCAGCAAGCTGGGGCCTTGGGAGTAAGAAGTGCAAATGAAGAGCAAGAGAAAGAAGATGTCTAGGTGGCTCTAGAGGCAGAAGAGACAACGTGACATGTGAGAAGGGGAACAGAGACTGAGTGTGACGCTGCCCTCGGGCACTTTGTGTGGCCGCGTAGGCTTCCGGATGACATGGCTGAGACACGGGTGACAACTGCTGAGGGATTCTTCTGGAAACTCCATAGCAAAGCCCACCCTCAGCGTGGCACCTTCACAGGGAGGGTCAGTATGTTAGGAACGCTGAGATAACTGTTAAAAGAACTAATTCTGAGGCCCACCTTAAACCCCCCCCCACTTCCTTCCCAACTCCATGGGAATGTCAGGAATCCATGCTCCAGCCTCCACAAACTATAGATGGCTAAAAATGCTACGTAGCCAAGCCTGGGCCAGCAGTGGGCAGAGGCTGCCAGGCTTAATGAGCTCAATTTGCCATACACGTGACATCTGAGGTCGGACAGCTGCAAAGGGCATCTTAGGGTTTCTGTTTTAAATCTCACTTTTTCCCCCATTCAACGTTTTTTTTTAAAAACCTCTTCTCATACCCTTAATAGAAAGGAAAATGGGGTGAGAATAAATACAGGAACAAAGCCAGGGTGTTGCCTGGGTACTTGAGCCTTCTCCTAATTGGGAGTTTTTAACAAAAATAGAAAATTCTCCTCTGGACTTGCAAAGGCTTAAGCACTTGTCTCTCGCCGTTCTCACAGAGTGCAGCCTCGGAGGAAGGAGGTCCCATAGTGTACATCACAGGAGGACACACAGGGCGTCCTGCACCTGCCCCATAGCAGTTTGGGCAGACTTTCTGCCTTGAACAACACTGATAGCTCCCTTAAGAACAAGAATCAACGTTTTCACCACAGGGCAGATTCCCCATGCTCCCACCCCCACATGTTCTCACCTCCCAGAATGACAGACTACATAGAGTACCATATCTGCTTTGTGACAAGCAGCAGTGGCATGCCTTCCCTGCCAGGCTGCATGGCCATTCTGTATGTATATACAAGGTGTGTGGTGATGCTGGTGGCAAACCAGTCAGACTTACACTAGCTGTCAGGACACTAACAGGCTCTATCTTACCTTCTGGGTGAGGGATGTGACCCACCAGGGACTTTCTGCACACAGGTGTGATCACAGGTATGGAAGCCTCTAGTCACGGACTGTCATGAAGGTAGCCATGGGTTTGAGGCTTTGGGGCCAGGAGGTCTGGAAAAGCCTGCTAGAGTTCCTCCTAGAATAGACCTCCAATGAGCAGGACACTTGTGTAATCCCTCTGAAGGCCAGAAGGAGAGAAGGGCTCAGCCTCTTCCAGGATAAATGACGTCCAAACAGAAAGAGGAGGACGCCTCCATGGGGCAGAACCCACAACGTATCTGGAGCCCAGGGGCCGGCCCTTCTAGTTCACATTGCCAAACCAGAGGAAATCATATTGAGGTACATACAGAAGAGCCCCAGCAGGTTCAAGAGCACCCTAAAACCCGTTAGTCGGCCCCAGTGGCTGTCTGACAACACGGTCCCTACCAGCTGAAGCATCTCTGGCAACTCCTCAACTCACCCCTACCCTGGTTCCATTTCTACCTCTGTGCCTACCTTTCCAGAATGTTCTTACCCTCTCCCCTTTTAATGCCTTAGATTCAGATCCCCAAGACCTACTTGAAGCATCCCTCCTTCAGTAAGACTTCTCTGACGGCAGCCACCACCACAGGCACAGCCCCTCCATGGAGTCCCTGACCTGGCTGCAAGCACGTCTGTCTCTTACTCAGCAAGACACGACTCATTTCCAGCCTCCAACCAGGCTAATGCCATCTCCTTCCAGTTAATTCTGAGCATCAACCAAGGTAACAGAATCTAAAGCGAAGGTCCTGCTAGAGTTCCAGAAGGTCCTGCAGCTCAAGAAAACGCCCCCTCAGTCTCTCACAGAGAAGCACACCGGTGTTTGGGTAATTTCTTGGCTTGACAACAAACTCCTGGAAAATACAAGTCACCTCAGAGAGAGGATGCTCACACATCCGCTGCACTGCTGGCTCATTGCTGGCTCGATGAGTGATGAAAGCAAATGATACAAGGCCAGAACCTAGATGTGCCTGACGCAGACATAATTTGAAAAGAATCTGGAAATTTGATGGAAAAAAAAAAGTCTGTAAGTGGACAAGCATAATGTGCTTAAAGGTGCACACCTTTAATCCCAGCATTCAGGAGACAAAGGCAGGTGGATCACTGTGAGTGTGGGGAGGGCCCAGTCTACATAGCAAGTTCCAAGAAAGCTAGAGTTGCACCGTGAGACCCTGCCTCAAAAGTAAATAAATACATAATCTATAGGTCTGAGGAGGTGGGTCAACGAGTAAAGAAAAATTTGCTTTGCAAGTATTAGGACCAGAAGTTGATTCCCAGAACTCATGTTAAAAACACCAACAAAAAAATAAAACCAAAACCAGGAGAGCCAGTTAGTTCCTTAAGACTTTCTGGCCACCAGTCTAGACTACTTTCCAAGTAAATTCCAAGCTAGCAAGAGACTCTATAGATGATATCCCTAAGGTGACACTCAAGATTGTCCTCTATCATGCACATAAGCGCACCTGCACACACGCGCGCGCGCACACACACACACACGCATAGGTGCACACACATGCACATGTGCACACACACACCCTAATAAAAACAATACTAAAAAGAAGAGAAGGTCAGGCAGTGGTGGCGCACGCCTTTAATAGCAACACTCAGGAGGCAAAGGCAGGCAGATTTCTGAGTTCGAGGCCAGCCTGGTCTACAGAATGAGTTCCAGGACAGCCAGGGCTATACAGAGAAACCCTGTCTCAAAAAACGAGAGAGAGAGAGAGAGAGAGAGAGAGAGAGAGAGAGAGAGAGANGAGAGAGAGAGAGAGAGAGAGAGAGAGAGAGAGAGAGAGAGAGAGAGAGAGAAATTTTCTGAGCCTTTAACAAAATCCAAATTCCCTAATTCAGCAACTGAACACTACATGCTTAAAGGGGAAGTTAAAATTTATTGGGAATAGTGCTTTCTACTCAGAAAATAAGATTCAAACAGCATCTCCCTTCAAACTACACAACAGAGCTGTGGGAGGTCAGGTCATCCACCATCGGAAGCTGGGGACTTCCTACCCTGAGCTGAGCTGGTATTTGCAGGTCTCAGTCACCCCCAGAGTAAGCCCACAGCTACTGGATAAACCTCCCACACACCAGTGTTTCCTCTGAACATAAATAACAATCACATGCTTCTGTACTTCACACAGCTCACACGCATGAACTTACACACATGAACACACAAAAATATAATTTAAATAAAATTTAACAGTATTTTTTTCCCTCTGAGATTGAAAAGCTTCCAGTTGGGCAATCTCCCTTTGAATGTCTTTTTCATAAATATTCTGGCATTTAGATGTCAGTATTGGCTACATTTGGCAGCTGATAAATACCACAGTTCATGCCCCTCCTGGGTTATGCCGTTACCCTCAGTTCCCAGTTCCATTTCAGGCTTTCCTGAGCTCTTAAACAGCCACGCACAACCTTTGACACGGTGACACACTGTCATCTACAAAGTTCATGCTTCAAGAACCGTGACTGAGTTACAACAGAACAATCTCAGAATGTTTTAAGTGAGTTTACAGTTTTTGCTGGGCCATATCCAGCTACCCAGGTTGCAGCCAACTGTACCCAGATCCACTTTTTGGCAACTGTGTGCTGTTCTTGGGTCAGGAAAATTCAACCCCCAACACAAGGCCACTCAGAAACACAACTGTACCACAAAATCCTGTTGAGAAAATCTTTGATTCATGCCTTTACATCTCTTTACATAGAAAGAACCCACACTGAAAATTTTTGGAGACTGTTAGAAGGATCTGAAAGTTCTAGAACCTTAAAAAAAAAAAAAAAAGTCCATGCCTTTGGCTTTACAGAAACAACCACTCATCAGACTTCATCAAGGAGAGAAGCAGTCAGGAGACAGAAGCTTTTTAATGAGTCTTTTTGTTTTCAGCTCTTCTGTTTTCCAGCCTAGCTGTTCACTCTCTACCCATCCTCCACCCCGTTTCCCATGTTTGAAGTCCTCTAAAAATTAGTAACGACGAAGGGCTATTTTCTTTTAAAGAACCGACTAATGGAGGCGCACAGAAGGTCACATCTAGTCACATTAACTCCTGGCAATACATTTATTTATAGAAAATCAGAGACTTGGTTGGGGGTGAAATAAGTTGCCTCAATATGGCCAAGATTCAACTTGACACCAATGCTCCGTCCCTAGCTATTGCCCTATGCTCTGTTAAACACAAAGTGTTCCCTTCCCTTCTGAAGTATTTCTCCAACTAACTCCTGAACCTGCAGAAAATGTCCTAGCAGAACCAGAAGGTCCTCTTTGCTAGGTTAATGTTTTTGTCAAAACACTGACAAAAACTGTAAAGTTGAAACATTGTGGAGAGAGCCGTGACCTCTGACCCTTCCCTCCCGGCAGAGATCAGTGAGCAGGTCCTGGGGGGGAGGGGGGGGGGAAATGAAGCTAGGGCCAGTTTCTCAGTCCATCAGTGTGGATGAAAAGCTGTCCCCTCTGGGCATTCCCTGGCTACGGTCAGTGCGTCATGGAATGAGGATAAGGTTCCGGGGAGGTGAAGGCCACAGCTGTGGGGAATCAGAAATGACAGCAGACACAGGTGTCTACCATGATCTTTCCCTGTAGGCTCATTAGCATATTTGCCTAAAGCTGCACAATGAACTCACCATAGTCAAAGCTAGATAGATGGCTGTGCCCTCCGTCCTATAATGCCCAGGAAGCCTCGAAATGGCTCACCTTCCCTGAACTTGCAAACTGAAATATTTCATTACACTTGGGAGGAGAGCTGGCACAAGCGGCCCAGCTCTTTCCCCACTCCATGAGGCCTAAGTTTTTAGAACACATTATTAATGGTCAGGAAGCTCCAAGAGAAACTTTTCTGCCAAGATGCACTTGGCAAAGGGAATTTATCTCCTTAAACACAAGGAGGAAAAATCAAAAATCAGTTCCAATCTGCTTGCTAAACTTTTCACCTATTCACTCAGAAGAAAACCACAGCTGTATTTTTTGTTTTGTTTTGGAAGAAGTTTCACTCTATAATCCAGGCTGGCCTGGAATTCTCTACATAGCCAAGGCTAGTCTTGAACCTAGACAATCCTTCAGCCTCAGCCGGCTCCAGCCTATCCCAGCCTGCTCTAGCCTGCCCTGGCCTGCCCCAGCCTACCCCAGTCTGCTCCAACCTGCCCCAGTCTTCCCCAGCCTGCCCAGTAGAGGAATGAGCACAGGTGATTGACCATTTCTAGTTTGTCAACTCTGCTACATTTTCTTTAAACGAAACCTCAAATGCCCAGTTTTTTCAATGCACTTACCTTGATCATTAGATCCCACGTGGTCCTCCAGTCCTACCACATACCTCCCTCCACTCAGGGGTGGAACGTGACCAGACACAGGGTAATTAGGAAGGACTTTTCCTTCCAGAGGAGGGACAGGAACATCTGGCTCTGAAGGCACTGGCCCTGCCGCTGGATAGGACTGGGTGTTTCTGCCCCCAAGGTCTTCCTTGCCTGGAGTCAGGAAAGCTGCACCTGCTTCTGGAGGAGCTGGGGCTCTGGTACCCATCTGGTCCAAAAGCTCCGCTGGGTCCTTGAAATCCAGAACCTCTCCCTCTCCCACCGGTGGCCCCTGTTTGGTTTGAGGGTCCAAGGAAGCCGATTCTGTTTCCCGGTAGGATGGCCAGTTCCCAGGTGCTGGATATGGCCAAGGAGAAGCGCGATCAGAATCTGGGGATGAGGTGCCACCGTCCACGAGGCCTGGATCAGCCTTTGAATTGAAAGACACATCAATTCTGCTGTGGCCTTCCAGGGCCTCCCCTGGTTCAACTGGTGGGTATTCAACATCCTCTTCATTCTCATCGTAGTAATCGAAACTGTCCTCTGTGTAGCTCTCCAGGGCTGCGGCGTGGCTGACGGGGGGCTCCAGTGCTGGGGAGCGGGCTGTGGAAAGGTCACCTCCAACCGTGGCTGGCCGGACGTTGTCCAGGGCAAACCTACTGCCGATGTGAAAAGCCCACGCTCCAGGAATCCCCAGGTTGCTTAGTCTGAGAACAGAGGAGAAGAGCTGATTGTAAGCAGTCCATTCCTTCTCCTTCAAAGTTTGGTCTGAAACCAAAAGACTATAAAGATCAGAACTGAATTTTCCCCGCTGTGCCAAACAGAAGCAAACCTTCCAGGAAACTGAGAGAAATCCCATGCTGAACCTTTGCTATACGCTGCCTTTTGTCTGGCATTGGGCGTGGAACACTAAACCATCAGGTTATATGTCTGCTCCAGAAGCCCAAACCTGGTCTGTCAAAAACCTGGCTGGCTGAGAGCAAATATTTTGTGCTTTCTCTACTTGAATGAAAACTTAAATCACGCTCAAGTTTGCTTAAGCTTACAATTCTTTGGACACTTAACCAATACTAATGTTTACAGGTCTGGCCCAGCCTGCACCAGTGAAGACCAGAGTCTTCACTACCCTCTGCAAGGTAAGGGAGGTAGCTACGCTCAATCTTATTGAGGAACAGTTGGTTTAGAGAGCTCTGCTGGTCTTAAAATCACACAGCCAACTGCTGGCAGAGCCAGAGCACAAATTTCATGCTAACAAGAAAACGTATGTTCCAAATGTACTGTGGATTCACGTGGACTAATCTATTAATGACAGAGGATGACAGATATAGCGATACTTTTTAATGTCCAAGTCTAAAACAATCTTTTGCTCAATGCGGGTGAGATACAACTGTATTAAATGAGACTCAGTCTCTGGGGACAGATCTTCATTTTCTCAGTAGAGTAGACCATGAACCCCCGCTCAGTTCCCAAGAATCTCTTTTTTCAGAGGAGTCTCACCAGATAGTCCCAGCTATACTCAAGCCTGAGATCTTCTGCTGGGATTGTAAGCATGTGGCACTCTTGCCGGCTCAGTGAGCCACTATTTCAATGTCAACGGCACGCTGTGAGGAGGACAGCTATGTGTAGGACTCTAAGATAAAGCTGGAGTTCATGCCGGGCGTGGTGGCGCACGCCTTTAATCCCAGCACTCGAGAGGCAGAGGCAGGTGGATTTCTGAGTTCGAGGCCAGCCTGGTCTACAGAGTGAGTTCCAGGACAGCCAAGGCTATACAGAGAAACCCTGTCTCGAAAAACCAAAAAAAAAAAATAAAAATAAAAAAGCTGGAGTTCATAAAACTCTGGAAAGCTGGAACTGGCCAGCGATCTCAATCCTGTTCTTGCACTAAATACCATGCTCAAATTCTCCCACACTATGGAATTTCCTCAAAAGTCAACAATGAAGAACAAGAGCGAATGGCTAATAAGAAGTTTTAAAATTCATGGGATCATATAACAAGAGATCTTTGTTCACTGGGGCAAGTATTCACCATTCTAGTCTAGGTTTCTACTGCAATAATGTTTTCAAAATGGTTGAGGTTTTCTCCAGTTCTCTTTCTCTCTCTCCGCCTGTGCTCTGTCCACAGCCCACTACCTATGCCCAAGTGTGTGTGTGATACTGCTGTCACACTGGCTGGATTTCGTCACCTTGATGCAAACTCAGACATACCTGGGAGAAGGGAACTTTGATTAAGCGATCACCTCAATCACACAAGCCTGAAGGCAAGTCTATTGTGGGGAGGGCATTTTCCTGGTTAATGATTGATGGGAGGAAGAGCCGCTCACTGTGAATGGTACCATCCTTGGGTACCATCTCTGGCTGTGTTAAGTAATTAGGCTGAGGAAGATATGGGAACCAAGCCATGACTTCTGCCTTAGCTCCTGTCTCCCTCCAGGTTCCTGTCCTGCCTAAGTCCTTGCCTTGGCACTGTGACTCAGGATAGTAAACCAAGTAAACTCTTTCCTCCCCAAGTCAGGTCAGGGTTTTGTCACAGCAACAGAAAGTAGATGGCAGCTACTGTTACAGTTCACTTAGATACAGAAAGCAAACTGCCATCCTCTCTGCAATTTGCTACATTCGCTTGCTATGGTTCCTTTTTATTGTTTTTGAAATATGGCCTCACGTAGCTCAGGGTAACCTTGAGCGTCCCTTCCTCCTGCCTCCACCTCCCAAATACTGGGATACTAAGTGTGAGCCACTGTGCCCAGTTTGTGTGATACTGAGGACAAAACTCTGGGCTTTATGTCCACAAGGCAGGTATTCTCCCAGCAGAGCTTCATCTCCTGCCCTCCCTTGGTATGCTTATAGAAATTAAGGTTGCAAATAAAACACACTACAGAAGACAAAACTCCAGGCTGCTAAAATGGCTCAGCAGGGAAACCTGCTTATCTCCAAGAGCTGAGAGCGTACCCAGAATCCATATGGTGGGGGGAGAGCACAAAACACCATCGCCCACAAACTCGCCTCTGGCCCACACCTCCAGCTGCCCCAACCCCCAACTCTGCACAGTAAAATGCAATTTTAGAAACTGAAACCAATCAGAAAGAGACCCTGGGCCCTGAGCTCAGCCCCACAGCAGGGGTGCTGCAGCTGGGAACCCTCTTGAGTTTGGAAGTCGACAGCTATAAAAGCTTCAAAGAGAAGGAAAATACAAATTATGGAAGAGTAAAGCTAAATAAATGCCTTCTAATGAGACATAAATCAATATGCTGGCGTTTGCCACAGTGCCTGATGGGAATCTAAGCAATTAGTTTACCCTCCACTCTGAGGTCGTTTGGAATGCTAACTGATAGAAAGAATTTGTCTCCGAGAAAGGAAAACTGGATCATAAAGCGGGATGGCCATGCCTTAGTGCCTGGGATCTTAGGAAGAACATGTGAGAAAAGTCCCACATTAAAGGCTCAGCGCAGGCCCTGTGGGTCATACCTACCTAATAACTACTCTCCTCTCTTCCTGAATGTGCATACACTTCACAAGAGCCCTGCAAACAGGGATAATGTATGACCTTTGTTTGAGGAAGAGATTCCAGACTAGGAATATGGTCTCCTCCTTGGGGATGTACAACAGAGCATCCAGAGAGAGCTAGGACCATGATCCTGAGCTACTTCAGTTCACAAATGTCCTCACAGTGCTGGGCACGGGCAATGCAGTGTCTGAACCTCTATGATGACAACAATACTGACAGAATCTGGAGGAAAGAGGCCTATGAGACAGTGTTAAGCATGGGAACACTGAGTGGGAGGGCAGACCCCACTCTGAAAGGGGAAGCAGCACAGCTGTCACTCAAAGTAGAGGGAGGGTAATTCTGACTTGCGTTTCATGTTATTAGTCTGTTGTCTGTATTTTGTCTCATCTTATTAAGCGTGGGGTTCAACAAATTTGTCAGTCACTCCGGTAACATCTCGCGCTGCGTCTCTCTGGCAATTCTGATATTTCTGATATTTCTGGAATGCATCAAAGGAGGAAATGAAGGAAGAACCGGAGTGGGTGGATCGCAGTGTGTGTGTGTGTGTGTGTGTGTGTGTGTGTGTGTGGAGTAGTAGTAGTAGCAGTAGTAGTAATATTTCAAGCACTCAGTCCTCCTTCCAAGGGCTCTATGTACAGCCTGGGGAGTGAGAGTCTTTAAGCTCCTGGGGAGGAGAGAAGAAAGGGTGGAAGGCAAGTAGCTATCTTTGTTCTAGAGTCTAGACTACACAGCGGATGAGAAGGAGATCAGCAGACACTCAACCTGGATCGGGGAACAGGAAAGAACGCTGTGCATAGAGCCCTTGGAAGGAGGGCCGAGCGCTGGAAATACTACAATTTTTTTTAAGGCACAGGTCCTGGACGCCAACAGCACTTGGAAAGAAGGACCAAGAATCACAGAATATTAGAATGAGAATTAGCATCTGCATGACCATAGGAAGCTGGCGTGCTTGCATGCGTGCGTGCGTGCATACATATGTACACGTATGCCTGTGTGTTTGTGCAAAAAGTTTGTGAGGAGAAGCAGTTATGTTTCTCTACTAGAGTCATAAAGGCCTCACATGCACGCATGTGCACACAGACACACACACTGCCATCCACCCACTCCATGGATTTCCTTCATTTCCTCCTTTGATGCTTTCCAGAAATTTCAGAATTGCCAGAGGAGCAGAGTGAGATGTGACCAGAGTGACTGATACAATGAAAAAAATACAAACAACAGAGAAACATGAAATTCAAGTGAGAACCACACTATCTACTCTGCTTAAGAGATCACCCGTTTCTGTGCTTCGGACCTGTGTTGACTATGGCTTGGCCATTTAACTCTGACATAAGCAACTTCGTTAATTTCTGTAAGGCTATTTGTATACTGGGAAGATAGATATGCCTAGCACCTGAGAGTCCGAGTGAGTTTTAATTAAGATACTATCTGCAAGCATTTTATCACAATGCTTTGCAGATAGAAAGCGATCAATAAATTTTTGCTGAGTCACTCTCCCTGCCCACCATCTAGTTGATAAGCACAAACGCATGCAAACAGGTAAGAGTTTCCTATAACCAAGAGGCGGAATAGCCTATTGTCACACTAGCAGAATAAGCCACTGGGGAGACTAAGAAATGAATTTATCTCTGGCAATGCTGTGGGCAAACGGATCAGCATTATTTCAGGTGATGGTGTCTGGAGAAATTCTGAGACTTCTAAAAGCCTCATCTATTCCCCTCCCTCAATTATATTACCTGTAATGTAATCTTCAGTAATACCTGCTTGAAAGACTAAATCATGATGCCTCCTCTGAAGAAATCATTAACCTGAAAAGCCTCCAATGAGGCACTTATTACTGGATATTTTTATGTAGCTCCAAGGACAATGTTATTCCTAAGCAAGCCCCAGTGGTTCTGCAAAAACACATATAATCGCTGCTGGTTCTGGTTTCCATGCCTGACTGACAGTGCAGGAAAAATAAAGGATCTTTTATATCTTGGAGAGCCTGAAGCTCCGGGGTCCAGCTTAGCTCCTGGTTTTGCGCCAGTGCCTTTCTTAGAAGCCTCCAAAGCTTATTATCCAATGGTCTCTGGTCACTTGAGATCGTGTCCCTCCTAAACGTGGGTAACACAGGCACACACTCCACACTACTTACTGGTAGAGATTCTTCACAGACTGCTCAGTGTTAGTCAGGCTGAAATACAGCGCTTCTCTCTTCAGGTCGTCCGTGTCCCCTCGGCAGAAGCCCACCCTAGCGGGAAGCTGCAGCTGGACATTGTAGGACTCTTTGGGGCGGGTTCCAAAGAACTGAAGGCCATTGGCAGGGTAGAGAAAGAGGGCGTAGGTGTCAGAGTCATCAGATGCCAGAACAGCCTGGAAAGTGTTCAGCTGTGGACAAAAGGAATTGCAGACATCCTTAAACAAACGAATAAACAAAAGAAGAAAAACAGAACACAGACAAGGTGCCGGAGCCCAAATCCTTTTTTAGGAATTCCCCACATTGCTTTTGAACACAATCTCCTTTAGAATTCCCTCGTCAAATTACAAATATAATTTTATAAACCTAAATGAGTTATTTTAAACCTCTTCTACCAATTTAAAATCAATCGTTAAATAATGTATAAGTAAAACACTGGTTTAAAACCTTCAGGGCTGCAGGAAAAAAGAGAGGATGAGGAAGGATCAACTAAACACTAAGGACATTTGAGAAAGCCTTATGAAGGGCAGGAGAGATGGGCAGCTAAGGATACCAGCTGCTCTTCCAGAGGTCCCAGGTTCAATTCCCAGCACCTACAAGACCATGGTAGCTCACACCTGCTTGTGACGTCAGCTCCAAAGACATACATGCAGGCAAAACGCCCAGGAACATTAAAAACAAAAAGCAATATGAAAACCTACTTACCGACATACAAGGAATGTTTAAAGGGAACTGGCTTACGCGGGAGATAACGCTACTCCCATCAGTGTTATCTCCCATCAGCCACAAGTCCTCAAAAAGCCCAGAGCCAGGTGTAGGACACCCTGCCCTCAAGTTGTTGGTCAAGGATGTCACAGAGACAACAATGCCAGAGTTGTCAATTGTCATTGCCCAGGGATCCCCATCAGAATGTGATGGTTAAGATCCTATAGCTGGTGACACCACACATGTAGGTCACAGGTCTTGGAGAAACCACACACAGTCATTTATGTATACATGTACACACGCATACACGCATGACGCTTCTACCCCTGCCAGCTGCCTTTCATGACGCTAGAAGATGGTATGCAGGCTGCAGTCTCACCCCACCGTGACTGCTCAGGGCTACAAACAAAGCCCTGGCAAGATGTACTCATGGGCACCCTAAGTGGCAGAAATGCTATAAGGACCATCAGTCACTTTCTGGATGGATTTAAGGCCTGCTCCACAAGAGGAAACTTCTGCCTGGAAACTTCTGTATTTACAATCTGGCCAAGAAACCATGGTGGGAGTTGGGAGGCTCATAAGTTCTGGGAGTGAACCATGACTATCCATAACCAGTTATAAAACTCATCTATTAGTGCAGCTCTCGGCAGTCCTAGTGGAGTATCTTTGTGCAGTGGATGGTAGTGAATACGCACATTGGTAACTAGTCCAAGGGTAGGGTAGAGAGGAAACTATCCGTGGGGAGCTCAGCCACAGATGTTCCCACCTTTATCTATTTCCCTTGAGGTTCGGAGAACACTGGAAAGAGATGGAAAGAGTTTAAGAGCCAGAGGTCAGAAGGAATGGGGTCAAAACAAATGTCTTGTGCACATAACATGACGGTTGCACTCATAAACTCACAGCAGCCGTGGTGACCAGCAGAAGAGCAACCCCACTCCCATTCCAGCACCGATGCGATGCGGGAGGGCACAGAAGCTGTAGCTGAGAAGATGTTGATGACTTGGAGGGAAGCGTTTTCTTTAGGGGTGTCGTGCCTAGTGGGTGGACCCTGCTGCAGTGGTGGCCCCTCCCCCGTGTCCCGATGGGCTTCCTTGTACTCAGGGGGTTATTAGAACAAATGAAGGACACGAAGTTGTGTGGACAGAAGTAGTGGAAGACGGAAGAGTAGATATACTGAAAGATGTTCCATAAACGTATCCAGTAACTTTAAAACAGAGTGTATTTAAAATTGTTAAGGTTGCAAGTTTCTCCGGTCCAAACTCTCCTGAAGAGGCCGAACAAGGAACAAAATTAACTTGCTTATTCCTATACCCCCAGTTCTTGTGTCTTAGCATCTCTGATATGGATCACCCATGCATCCATGCATCCAATACCCACTGTAGGGCAACACTCAGCAAGGAAGTGGCTGATCAAAAAGGCCTCTTTACTGATCATATAGCCAAACCCCCTTTCCTCTTCAAACTCTTTACAACACAAGTTATCCTGTCACACTGAAGATGAGGAAAGAGATCCAGGGGCTTGCTTAAAGTCGAGCAATGGGTAGTGGTGGCAGCCAGCCAGTCCCACAGCTCATGCCCTGCAATAGTCAGTCATCTGAACTCTACCAAACAAGTCATTCCAGGGCACATGCTCCGAGTCAAACTCCCTTCCCAGGCTCTGCTCCACTATGCCCTCAACAGAGTGTTTAAGGGTTCCCACTCCTGCTAGGTGCTTTGATGCTGTATTCATATTTAGCCGCACCAAGAAAATCCTAACCAACAAGCACTGCTTCCTGGGGGCTGAGTACTGTGAGTTCCTATGGAACCCACTTTGTGGGCTTCCAGTGTGCATTCAGCTCATTTTAGTTGCCTGGTGTGGCTTTGCGCTCCACTCACTAGCGAGCCAGCTTGAGTGTTAATTCATCAGGGCTGAGTACCAGCTAAGCCACGTTCTGTCTGAACTGCAGGAATGAAGGAGCCAAGATCAGTGACTATGCCCCAGAGCCCAAATTATAGGAGAGGGAAACAGCCAACCGGGACTGGAATTTCAGGAGAGTGACTGAGACAGGCATGGTGGCAGAGGCTACAGAGAAAGGAGAGAGTCCAGGACATCAGAGTGGGGGTGGGGTGGCATCACAGTGGCAGCCAATGAATGAAGATAAACATAGCAGGAGCCAAAGCAGGCAGAGGAGAGTGATGTAGCCTGAATTAACACCCTGGTGAGACTCGGGGAATTCTTGGTATTCCACTTACTCAGTTTCAGAGGGACCTGTTCTGCCTTTGCCACCTTCTCCACCAAATAATTAGTTACAGGGTGCTCCACTGACTTAGTCTCTGTAGTCAGTTTCTCTCACTAGATCATATTTGTTTTACAATTTAATAGGGAACTGGAAAGACATTTTTTTAAGAAAAAAAAATCACTTATTGGTATCACTGCCTCTCCATTTTGCTCAACAAGACAAAACTGGACTCAAGAAGAACCTCAAAATTGAATACAAGGAATGAATGTGCCCTTGTGGTTTTTTTTTTTTTTCTGTCTTGTTCTAGAACATCTTAAATGTTAATTTTACCTTTCTGATATATAATGCTAAAGTATAGCGTCAGGTAATAGGGCAACGAAATGCAGGTATTAATACGGTTTCAAGAAAAAAGTAAAAATTATGCAACTACACTGTATTCTCTAGTGGGGAGAGTCTGCTTACCTTCCTTGTTTAAAAAAAAAAAAGCTGCATGTATTCAGCCCCTACCTGCTCTTTGTTACAGCTGTAGTCCTCAGCTATCTCATCAGCAAAGCTTGACCCTCCCCAGAAAGGTCAGAACCTCCGAGTTCCCAACTCAGGTCCAGGCAGAACACCCTCATCAGTCAGGGTGGGGCCAGTGGCTGCCAGAGTTTTATTCAGTCACAAAAAAGATCAACTAGGGAGATAAAAAGCAGAACGAAGAACCCCATCCTTAAATAACCAACTGTGGAGGCTCCTGGTGTGTCTGCCACAATCAACATCACAAGATAAGAGAGAAACAAGGTTCTAAATTTAGAGAAATTCCATATGATAAGGGCTGTCTCCATGTGGAGATTGGAAGGTGGTGGAGAGGAGGCCTGGAGAGAAGTGATGGGAGAGCCTGGCATCTAACCTGGAAATCTGCATTTAGTGCCTTATTTGTTCCATGTCTTTTCTGTGTCACCTTTTGGAGAAGCACTCACTTCAGATGACAAGTGTTTAATTTCCTTGTCTCTACTAAACCAGGCAAAAACCAGAGGGAAAAACCAACAAAAACTTCCTTTTAATATAGTTTATGATCCCAAAGTACACTCCGAAATTGTTGAGCTGCTTGAAAACTGCCCACACATGAACGGACCCCTTGTCAGGGCTTCAGACTTGCACACAGAATGGCTAAGAGGCCACTTCGTAGGTCCTGATGGGCCCCTCCTCACAGACACACTCCGACTGGTTTCCAAAGGGAAAGGCCCTCCCATTCCCAGAGACGAGCTTTCCAAGAGTCCTCCACACAGGTTCTGAAGGGAAGCCCTCAGATGGACTGCCAAACCCTGTGCAAGAGCCACTGCCTCCCAACTTCCCCTGGATGCCCTCCACAGGGTGGGGAGCAGTACAGAGAGGATCGGTACTGCACTGCCTCCTTCCCTGTTTGGAGAGAAAACCAGAAGCCTTTGCAGACACCACATAGGAGCCTCCAAGCTCTTTCTAGATACAGAATATGGCCTTCCTTCCAGTGTTGCTATGACACTGGCAGAGAGCCAGGTGACTGAAACAGAAATCCACCTGCCTCTGCCTCCCAAGTGCTGGGATTAAAGGCGTGCACCACCACTGCCTGGCCCTTAGCAGTTTTCTTTAACCCGTTTTCACATATCTATTTATTCTCTATTCTCTTTGTCTTCACTGACATGTGGTAAAGTATACACACACGCTTTCTGTGGACTGTAACTCTGCAAATTAAGGAGCTCCATCTAAATCCAAAGTTCTTGATCAACAACCGTCATCTTTGCACCAACTCAACACCCATCATCCCATGTTAAAGCGTCCACAGACCAACTGTGATGGATGCTATTGATTGTCTATCTAGCAGTATCTAGATCCGCCCAGGAAATAGCCACCAGGAATGTCTCTGAGAAAGTATCTTGATTATGTTAATTAAGGAGGGAAGACCCACCTCAAATATAGATAGCACCATTTCCTGGGGTCCGTCCTGGAATGCATAGAAAGGAGGAAGCAAGCTTAGAACTGACACCCATCTTCCTCTGCTTCCCAACTACAGACGGAATGTTCCCATCCCTTTCCAGAGCAAGACTCCACGCTCCCATCCTTCTCCCTGGATGCAGCCCAGCCTCAGGCAAGATGTCCTGCCATTCATTCTCCGTCCCCATTCCTGTGGTCCTTCCAACCCAAACGAAGTTCCTCATCAACATACTGCATAACTCAGTTCTTGATAACAATTTCCCCCAGCCCCCAGTTCAAACACAACAGAGCCCTTCCTTTAAACCAAAAACACACAGAGCAACAAAACGGTACCCATCAGTACTCGATCTTCCAGCCATAACCTCTTTGTTCTATGAAGTGATTGTTTCAGAAATCTCAGATTAACTAAATGAACCAACACTTTATTTGTTCAGTTTTTCAAGCAGTTGCACCATGACGTTCTTGCACGCCAGGTAGAACAGTCAGTCACACCTAACGTGAGCATCACAGAGAGAATGATGAACAGAGAAGCATTTCACATGTGAAGATGTTACTCCTCTGATGTCAAGCGTCCAGTAACTAATATTAAGGTTACTACACCAGACATAAGAAAACTATGTAGAAATCACAGAATCCTCCAAGCAAAGGAGATTAATGTGTGTCAAAAAAAAAAAAGAAATTCTTATCAAAGCAAGAGCTCAATCCCAGGGTTTTTTTTTTTTTTTTTTTTTTTGGTTTTTCGAGACAGGGTTTCTCTGTATAGCCNTAGCTGTCCTGGAACTCACTCTGTAGACCAGGCTGGCCTCGAACTCAGAAATCTGCCTGCCTCTGCCTCCCGAGTGCTGGGATTAAAGGTATCCCAGGATTTTGAAAGTATCCAGAAGAGCCTTCCATGGGAGTAACTGAAACACACCCTGTGCACAAATCCTCATCAAACGGAGCAAATCCCGAAGCCCACTCAGTCTATGGCAATTCCTGAAGAATGATCTGGATGGGAAAGTTAAAAGACAGAATTTTCCCCACTTAATTCTCCAACAGAAAGAAAAGATAAAATAAAGAAAGATTAAAAAGTCATTCAGAAAACCCTCCATTTAAAGAGTCCATAGAGGGCCAGAGGAGGCTCAGCAGGTAAAGCCTTGCCTTGAAATCCCAGTTCAATTCCAGGAATCCAGGTACCGGGATGTTCTTCTCCTAAGCTCTACATGTGCACCATGCTGTGTGCACACATAAATCATACAAAACTACATACTATACATGTCATACACACATACCATGCACACGCCCCAATCATACATCACACACACACAAGAAGCCTCAATGCAGTATGTACATACCATACACGAACACCACACACACATACACACACACCATGCACATATAAACACATCATACAGACATACCATACACAGACATAAATATCATACATACACACATTCATACACATATACAAACACACATAAAGCACATATGCAGACACACATACACATCATGAACATGCAGACACACATTTTCATATACAACATAAACATATATGATTTGCACACACAGATCACACACAGACATACATATTCACATGCAGCATATAAATATATACACACATATACATGCACACACAGAGAATAAAATGAAATAAAACAGCCAAATTCTTACATAAAGGAGTTCTAACAGAAGATCGTTACAAGTCAGAAACAAAACAGCATCTTGGTTAATTCTTATAACAACCCTGTAAAGTCAGTACTGTCACCTCTTTCTACAGCTTAGAAAGTGAAGACTGAGGGCTCATGTCTCCCAAGACCACTGCTGCGAGTGTTTTCTACCTCGTTACTGACTTCACAAGAACCTTGAAAGGTGTAATGGGAAAATTACTGTGCCTTTGGATGTTGCTCAGTCATGAGAGACTTCAGGAGGATCTATGTTCAAGTCCCAGAACTGCAAATTTGAAGGAAGATCGGGAAATGGTTAAGTGTGTCTGGTGATGATATTCAAGCATGAGGATCCCATCACCCCAGGGCACAGGCTGATACACAGTCTGCCTTCTATCCTGCAAGTAACTCTGCTTGCTCACTGAAACCTACCCAAATGGAATCCCTGAAACTGGAAGGGTTTAGAAGAAGCTCTAGGTAGAGGGCCTACCATATTACCATAACAAAATGTTAAATGTAAACGAGACCTTTCAGAGTGAGAGCAGTCAGCTCAGTGTTTATTTCGGTGCCAACCAACATAAGCTGACTGCATAAAAATGGCTTCTGAATTAATAAATATCAACTGCGTTTAAATAGAGATATGTGCATTAAATGACTCTGTGACATATATGCCTTTTGCTTTTTTTTTTTTTTTTTTTTAAGATTACAAGAGAAGCTGGGAAGGCAGCAGTCTGTGACGTGCCTGCTGTGCATGTGTGAAGTCCTGAGTGTGCTCCACAGCACCCGCATGAAAGTGGGGCATGACAGCACACGGAATCTCAGCTCCTGGGAGAAAAACACGCAGATCACTAGCCAGCAAGCCTAGCCTAATGGGGGGGGGCAGGTCCCAGAGACAAGATGGCTCCCAAAAAAGACATTTAAAGATGACCTCTGGTCCCCACATGTATGTGTGCACACTCTCACTCATAAAATGAAAACTTTTTAAAAAGACCATAAGAAAATAGAAATATAAGAACTGGTGACCTAGTTGCTTGTATTAGAAAAGTTTGTTTTCCGGGCAGTGGTGGCACATGCCTTCAATCCCAGCACTTGGGAGGCAGAGGCAGGTGGATTTCTGAGTTCGAGGCCAGCCTGGTCTACAAAGTGAGTTCCAGGACAGCCAGGGCTAAACAGAGAAACTCTATCTCAAAAAAAAAAAAAAAAAGTTTGTTTTCAACTACAAGTTATACTTGAGTTTAGAAAAATGTTTACGAGATAATGTATGAATGAATGAATGAATGAATGAACAAACGAATGAAACATTAACAGTGGAGACTGTCTTCTCCAGCCCTCTAGCTGGCTGGCCTGAACGAAGGAGGCATAGTGTTTGAGTTGAGGGTATTCCGCTGAACTGTAATTGAGATGTCAAACCCACATACTACAAGGCTAGTAGTAAAAAAAACTGGATGCTAACCCGTCAAGTAAGAAACGGTAACTTTGCCGGACGGTGGTGGCACACGCCTTTAATCCCAGCACTTGGGAGGCAGAGGCAGGCTGATTTCTGAGTTTGAGGCCAGCCTGATCTACAAAGTGAGTTCCAGGACAGCCAGGGCTACACAGAGAAACCCTGTCTCAAAACAAACAAACAAACAAACAAACAAAAAAAAGAAAAAGAAAAGAAAAGAAGGAAGGAAGAAAGAAAGAGAAAGAAAGAAAGAAAGAAAGAAAGAAAGAAAGAAAGAAAGAAAGAAAGAAAGAAAGAAAGAAAGAAAGAAAGAAAGAAAGAAAGAAAGAAAGAAAGGAAGAAAGAAAGAAAAAAGCTGTAACTCCAAATAATGTTTATTTCTAGATCTCTGCTAGTGCAGATTTTAGGAAAACATGTCTTTCCCTTTAAGAACATGGAACAATCACAAGCTCTGTCAGTGTCACTGTCACAGCAAGCTTTAAACCTCTTAGGGGAGATGTCACGTCTGCAGCTAAGAAACACTAGGAAGAGTTAAAGCAAACATGGTTTTGCTCCTGGTCTATGCCATTTTACACCCAGGTGGAACTTCACAAGAGGACTCTGTCTCTACCTACACCAGGAATGAGGCAATCTACCCTGACCAACCATTGCCCATTTCACATGTTGCTCAAGCTAGGAGCAGAGTTTTTGGTGCTTTCTCTTGCTCGACTGCAAAAGTCTCCTGCAGACAGAAGTATGCAAACTATTACAAAGGCAATGTGGGGGAAAGCTACAAGGAGCTTACTAAGAAGTAAGTGTGAGGCATCCTTCTCTACTTAACTGTAATGTCAGCTAAGGCAGCTTTGGAGAGGTGCTAGAGCGATGCAGTTAAGAGCACATATAGTCCTGTCAGTAGGCTCCCTCAAATCCCTGTATGCAGTCAATCCGCTCACAACTGCCTGTAACTAACAACTCCAACTGCAGGGAATCCAAGCCCTCTCCTAGCCCTACCAACACCAGCAGAGAGACACACACATGAATAAAATAAAAACCTTGAAAAGTGTTGTATAGTACTGATTATAATAAAAACACGGGAGCAACCTTAATGATGACTAGAAAGGGCCATAAACTCACTGGGTGAGATCTGATACAGTTGTTTCAATGTTACAGAATCACACTTTCAAGAGTATACAATCCAGCAGAAAAGGCATGGAAACAGTATTATGGGCACTGTGAGGCCACCGTTGGTAATGGCAACAATATGTTAAAGAAATAACTGGAAATGTATATACAAAATATAGGTTATTTTTGGTTTGTGGAGACAAGGTTTCTCCGTGCATTCTCACTGTAGACCAGGCTGGCCTCGAACTCACAGAGATCCGCTCGCCTCTGCTGGAATTAAAGGCATGTGCTGCCACACCCAGCTCATACAAAAAAAAAAAAAAAAAAAAAAAAAAAATTAACGGTGGTAGGAAAATAAGAGGTTGTTCCTTTTTAAAACTTCCTGAATTTTCCATTTTTTTCCTTCAATGATCATATCATTAGAAATATTTGTGTACTTATAGGTGGTTCTAGAAATAAACTGTAAAGTTTATTTCTTAATTTCCTCCAGTGTCTTTTGGTATCTGAGCCTTAGTCCCTCATTTCACTAAGCCACTTTAGAGAGCCTTAGAATGCTCCCAGAGACAATAGACTTCACTCACAAGCTGCCTAAGCACTGGTTTCATCCGGTTCAACGCCTGATCAAGGGAAGAAACTCCTAGTCAATGCCTTAGTTCCCACACAAAATTCAAGCCATCCCTTTAATTTATTCAGCTGCAGGGTATCCCTCATTTACCTCTCCCGATGGCGCAGCCCCGCGCCTGACCTCCTCGTAGGCGCCCACGTGCTCCCAGGTGGCCAGGAAGGCGTGGGTGGGGGTGAAGCTGAACCCGGACAGCGGGAAGCCTGTGCGCACGTAGCGGGCAGCCAGACTCAGCACAGCTCGGGAGGTGTCCTCGCGGTACAGGATCCGGCCCCTGCTGTGACTAGTGTCGATGTCAGCCAGGAATGGGGCGATGGCTGGGAAGTCAGTAGGAAAATCATCATCTACATACTGAGTCTCCCTGGGGAAGTCTTGGGTGGAGATGATGCCGTTGGTGCCCACCTACAATAAGACCAAGGGGCGGTGAGACAGTTTAGCAGGTAAGGGCACCTTGCCGTCAAACCTGACGACCTGAGTTCTAGGACACAAGGTGGAAGAAAAAGACAGTTGTTCTCTGACCTTCATACGCATGAGGTGGCACGCCCCCCCCCAACATTTTTAAAAGGACAAAATAGTGGTGGTCGCTCAAGCCCAAGGGCAGCCACAGTGCTCCAGTCGTACTCCAGTCAAGAAGGTTGAGACACATCCAGGGTAACAAGCTCCTACCTCACCACTCTAGTGCACTGCGACCCACAGGTGCGGCTGCTCTCGAACCGGTCCATCTTTCTCCACTATTGCACACCCTTAAGATAGCCCTGCTGGCGTGCACAGTCCCCCACCGCCCTAAACGCAAACCCCACTGGCAGCCTCAACTTCATCTTCCTGCCTAGGATGTCAAAGTAGAGGGGCACGGTTCCAGCTCTCCCTTGAAACGATCCTTATTCCTCCACAGTAGGGATCAAGAAGTTGCAGCGCCGCTGCTAAGCCTGGTCCCCAGCGGGGACGACAGTTAAACATGGAGGTTGTTCCACTCCCTGGGAAGAAGCTACGAGTCCCACACCCAGCCGCGCACCTCCGGGAGGGGAACTTACATAGAGGCTGCTGAACTGGGCATCGTAGAAGCGCAGGGGTATTGCCAGCTTCACAGCTGCTGAACTTTCGTCGTCGCCCTCCGGCAGCAGCTGGTCTCCCCACGACTCCCCGTAAGGAAAGAGCTCGTCGGGACGCAGAGCCCCGACTCGCGACAGCAGCAACAGCATTACCAGCAGCGATAGCGGGGATGGCGGGGATGGCCACCCGGCTGTCGGGTTCCGAGACATGCTCACTCCTCCCCGGCTCTGCCCTCCACTCCGCAAGTCTCTGCGGGCCACACTGCCCGCCAGACTCCAACTTGGACCTCTGGTCCGCAATGCGGCCCGCCCAGCGCGCTGATTGGCTACGGCTCTCGGCCATTGACCAATCAGCGATTCTGAGAAAGTTCGCCAGCGGCCACTACATCTGGTTCTCATTAGGTTTTCTAAGACTGCTGTAGTTTGCTGGAGTGACCGGGCTGGGAAGGTAAGGCCGTTGGCCCGGTCTGATCTAGGCTGTTCCAACTACTCCTGGGCTACCCCCAACTCTCCAGTGTGGGCCACGACGCTGCAGGAGGTGACCTCAAGAGCTGGAAGGACCCTCGGAGCGCGTGCAGCTCTGGGCAGGAGCGACTGTGCGCGCTGGCTTGGCAGAGCGAGGGAGGGTAATGAGATTACACACTGGAGTTCGCGCCCTGCTCCAGGGTCCGGGGTACCCCTCTCGCTAGAGGCCTGGCCCTCGGATAAAGAATCAAAGGAGCTTTGTCTCCATCCGGGGGCTGCTCCGCCCCACCCAAATTTCCTGCTGAGAAGCATGCCTTTGTGAAAGGCTGACTCCCAAGTTCTATCCCCAAGCGCTGGCTAACCTTTGGAAGGACACTGCCACCCTCTGAAATGTTCCCCCCAGTTGTTTGCCTTCCCTGGGGAAAACCACCCTACAGCAGACGGTGAATCCCACTTTGTGTGACCCCCTTGAGTTGGAGCCTGGAGTGAGGCGGCCAGGCGCCGGGGCGGAACCACTGAGTGTTTCTCCCAAAGCCTGGGAGTTTAGGAACTGCCCTAGCAGGAGGCCACAGAGTCAGTAACCCGAGCTGCCCTGCAGGATGGGAAACCTCACAACCTGAAAAGCAGCTGCTCTGGTGTTGGGGAACCCCCTCCATCATAAACATCCCCTCTGGGAAGCCTCGGGAGCCGGATGAGATTTTATTACTATTTTATTATCAGGAGCGTGAAATTTCCCACGTACAGTCCGTTTTCTCTCTGCTGGCCCATCCCCCATGGGCTCCTTAGAAGCAAAGGTAGTTTAAAAAAAACCCTTAGCGATACTTTAAAGGGCTCTCCAAAAAGAGCTTTCTCTTTGTGTTTATCCATCTATGTAATTCTTAAAATCCTTGAAGACACCAGACTGAAAGACTCCGAATCAACACAACAAAAAAAGGCCCAAAGCAGTTCGCTCCCGCTAGCTGGAGAGGGGTATGTTTGCTCTTACAAAAAACAAACTCAAGTTTGCACATATTTTTTTTTTCTCATTTTCCTTTTGGGACCAAATATTTACATTTGGCTGAGGACAAAATGGTGTCTCAAAGACATGAGATGATTTGACTTGTTCAAGGTCACCTCTTCATTCCACCATAAATTCCTCCTCTGGCTAGGTGTCTCTCCATTCAGCATAACAATAGCAGCTAACTTTGACCGGAGGTCTGTCCTACAAATTAGTGGCAAACCAAATTCCAAGATGGAAGCCCCAGATCCTGATTTCCTAGTGTTCCCTCCCTTGTATAATCCCCACAGCCTCCCAGTAGCCTGTGAATTCTAACCAAAAGAATGGGGCCATAGTGATGAGAATTCACTTCAGTGGCTTTTCTGTCTTGCCAGCCAACACCACACCATCTCTCCACTGGTTCTGAGGAAGCCATATACTGCATTTGGAGGACAATACATCTTAAAGAACTCCAGACAGACTGTGGTCACCAGCCAGCCAGGAACCAAATTCTGCTAAGAGTCATGTAAATGAGCTTGTGGAGTCTTGAGATAGCACCGCAGCCTTGGCTGACTTTGGTTGCAGCCAAATGATAGACCCTTGAAGCAAAGACCTCAGTTAAGCCATAACAGATTCTTAATCCATAATTACTAAATATCTGTTGTCTTAAGACATTTGATTTGAGAGGAGCTGCTGGACATAATAAGCAAGTCAGCAGGACACTGTGCTAAGGAAACTTAGCTGACTGGTGTGCATCAGAGCTTATCTTTAAACCCAGTTTTGTCTAATCTCTAAACTCCTACCCTCAACTGCAAATCTTACTGATTCAATGGCATTTTTACTTTGCAAAGTAACTTAGTTTACTTCTCTTGATTCATCTCTGGCCGTGCTGTCGGCTCTCAAATGCCACCTCCTATATTTCATGATGCAGAATAGCTCACACACTCGTCCCCTTCCCTGTGGTGGATAAGTTTACCCACCAATCTATAAATGACCCTTTGCATCCCTCAGGACATGAAGCAATAGTCTTCAGAAAGCTTTCCGGGAAAACAGCCGGATCTAGAAGCCTCTCCTTGCTTAGCACCATGCTTACCATGATGGTATCTCTTCCCACATCTCTCCCCTGATCTGATTAGCCACCATCAGTATGTTTTGGGAGAAGAAATTTTGTCTTATTCGGAGCCTGTCACGATGCCTAGAAATTCAAGGAATATTTGTTGAATGGGTGAAGCCAAGCAAGCCATCCTGGGACTAGGATCCAGCTCTGCTGGCCCAAAACAACCTTCTTCCCCGCCACCTTTTCTACTAATCGGACCTGATTTGCAATCCTCTTTACCAAGCTGCTTAGCAACCCACCCACTACTGTTCTCCAGTTTTCATCTCTCATTCATTCATGCAATATTCCTACAAGCTTACCCTGGTGGGTAAGATACGAGGGTTCTCATGACCTGGTCCTCGACCTTACAGGCTCATGATCACAATTTGGTTCTGAAAATGAAGCATAAATGCAAGGCTCTAACCTATCATGTATTTGCCAGCAAAACAGGCCAACTGGCTTTGCAAATAAAGATAGTACTAGCTTTGATTCCCATGTAATCTGAGGACCAAGAAGTGGATCCAGTGGAGAGATGGCTGAAATGAACAGTCTTGCTTCCCCGAATCACAGCTTTGCTCAAGCAGACATTCCTTGGAGCTTTTATTCTAATTTATTTTTTAAGCAACTCCGTGGCACCAAAAGAGAGGCTACGTTAAAATGTCACTTTTAAAGGAGACACTTTTCATAGCTGTTTCGCTAGTCAGAGGGAAAAAATGCTTTTCTGGTACCCACAGTTCCATTTGCAAGGACAGAATTTCCATGACCTGTCCAGCTGGCTGAGGAGGCAGAGGCCCCTTTCAAACTGAACTTGTAAAGGACCTAGAAGTGTGTAGCCCTCTTGGGTTGAGTCTTTACAGTAGACTGAACAACGTTTGAGAATTGAGATTGTTTTATCCATCTCAAGCTAGGGTCTGTATCAGACACCATGCCTTCCCAACGGATCTCCAGTGACACATTCTGTTATGAATACCATGACCCCAAGAATGATGATACTTCCTGTTATTTTGCTTAGGAAAGTTAAAGCACATCTGTTCCTCAGTGTGCAGATAGATAGATGCAAGAAGTATTCAAGAGCATACTCCATGCATAGCCAGAAGAGCATGCTTCAAGTATAGTTAGATGAGCACAGTCTATGCATAATCGGACAAGCCACAGTCAATGCATAGTCAGATGATTAATGTCCACGGATAGCCCAGAAGCGTCTGCTCCATGCAAAGTCAGACAAGCATACTCTATGAGTAGCCCCAGTATTCAGGGATTCTCCGCATAACTTTACTATCCATTATATTTCAAGATTGGTGTGTTGGCCTGTGAAAAAATAGAATTGGGAAAATTAGCATGTCTCCCCAGACTGAGACTCGAGTAGAATTATGTTGGGCCTAAGAAATACCATTCGTAAGACAGTATTTGATGTAAAATGTACAGTATATAAACTGTGAGTCTTGTGGTCTTGTCATCTGTGTGACCGAACATGTAGGTTTCCTGTGATTTTAAATACAGAGAGAGCTGATGTGGTGGACATTCAGATTCTTTCCCAACAGCCTTCCTCTTCTTTTCTTTGGACTCAGAAGCTTCATATTGTTCAGATTCAAAGTGCAACAAACCTAGGGATGGTGGCCACTGAGCTGACAGATAAATTGAAACTGGTCAGGCAGTCATGATCACAGTTGCCACCTCCTCCATTGCAGAACACATCCCTTGGAGGTCTGAAACTGTGTGATAGGACTTTTTGTAAGCACTCCTAGAAGAACATTGAGTTGTTAATTAGGTGCAGCAGAAGGGGCAGGAGACAGCTCAGCAGTTAACAGGATTTCTTTCAGAGCACCTGAGTTTGGGACTCTGCACCCACTTCATGCAGTTCATAACTATCTGTTACTCTGGCTCCAGGGAATGTGGAGACCGGAGACATGCAGACACGCATACCTACACATAATTAAAAATAATAATAAAAGTAAATCCTAAAAACATTAACAATAACAAAATAGAACAATTATAACAAGATAATAAGACTCACTAAAAACTATGCATTATTTATTTCTGGAAATTTTGGGGCTGCAGTTAGTTGACCGTGAATAACTGAAACAATAAACTACAAAGCCACAGATAAGGGGAGACTCCTGAATGCCTTTCCTCTTTGCTACAAGAGTCTCCTGGGTCTCCAATTCTTCCCTTCCTATTGGCCTTTCTCCTAACCTCTAAATATACCCCGGTCAAGCCATTAATTTTTTCTCTACTTCCTATTATGCTAGTTTTCTTCCTCTGGATTTTTTTGAGCCTCTGCTGAGAAGGAATTTAAACTGGCCAGCTGCCTTCCTTTACACTACAGGGAAGTGGATTGTCCCATCTCCACTGATAGACTGCTCAGATCAAGACCAGCTATGAAATCATATGACAAAATTCTTCATGTATTTTCCAGTCTTTTCCTTGTTGGTCCTCTTGGGTATTTCTGGCCCTTCTGGAGCCTCTTTCTAGAAATTCTCTGCCCTCTTGACTTCTCTGGTCATCTCTTTTTAGAGTTTCCCTTAAGGTTTTTATCTTCTGCCTCTACTCTCTAAAAGCATATCATTATGGTGACCTGCTGCTCTTCCTGCCTCATGCCACCCTGGAGTGTACAGACTCTTCTAATGGCTCCTCCTCCCAGCTATAGTCTCAGACTCAGCCCTGAGCCTTTGGCTTTTGAACTTACATCCAGCCCTTTGCTGAGCATCCCCTGAGATGGCCCCTGACACCACATCAAAAACTAGATCAGAGTTTCTTCCTCCTCTTCCTCTTCCTCTTCCTCTTCCTCTTCTTCTTCTTCTCCTTCTCCCTCTTCTCCTTCTCCCTCTCCCACTCCCTCCTCCTCCTCCTCCTCCTCTTCCTCCTCCTTTTCTTCCTCCTCTTCCTCCTCCTTCTCCTCCTCCTCTTCTTCTTCTCCTCTTCCTTCAAGATTCATTTATTTATTTTATGTATGTGAGTACACTGTAGCTATACATATGGTTGTGAGCCTTCGGGGATTCCGCTCGCTTCAGTCAACCCTGCTCGCTCAGTCCCTGCTTGCTCCGGCCCAAAGATTTGTTTATTATTATATATAAATACACTGTAGCTGACTTCAAACACACCAG
Organism: Mus pahari; assembly: GCF_900095145.1. Lineage (NCBI taxonomy): Eukaryota > Metazoa > Chordata > Mammalia > Rodentia > Muridae > Mus > Mus pahari. The sequence continues at coordinate 11,358,444 of NC_034597.1, read as the reverse complement.
AAGAGGGAGTCAGATCTCATTATGGGTGGTTGTGAGCCACCATGTGGTTGCTGGGATTTGAACTCAGGACCTTAGGAAGAGCAGTCAGTGTTCTTGCCCATTGAGCCATCTCGCCAGCCCCCGCCCCTCCCCTGCCAAGTTTCTTCTGAAGGCAATAGCCACTCTTGTTTTGTTTTAGTTTTGTTTTATTACCAATAGCCTGCCACAGGTCCTCAGCATATGTTACCTGTTCCCTTGATAGAAGGAGTGGTAGCTTAACATACTCATTGTTTATTCCCAGTTTCCCATATCCAAGCCTTGTATAGAAGGAGAATTATTGCTTGCTTAGCTTCTCTTACAGTCAAAGGTGGCCATTGGAGATGGTATCTACCCAACTGGCTGTTGATCTCTGGAAGGACTTTTATAATTGATGTGATAAAGGCTTATATCCCACTCTTGTATCCTTAAGCATGATTGCAATGTACTGTGCTCAACCAACCATCTTCCTATGGTTAAATGGTCTCTATGAGAGTAGAGCATGACCAAGCCAAACTGCAGAGAGTAGAGCATCTGAATCAGTCACTGACTGCCTGACTCCACCCCTTCGCTATGAGAGACAACACACCCCTGCTGGCTTAAGCTACTCTTACATGTAGAAATTCCCACGCCTTACTAATACACTTTACCCCTGAACCTGTGCTGTCCATCAAATTTAAACAAATCTATGACATCCCTCCGCTTGGGCAGAGCTTCCTCACCTTCCCAGAAAGCTGATGCTGTCCTTCAGTTCTGTATCTCATCTGTCATATCCTGTTCTTTCCAGCCTCACATCCTCAGAACACTGAACTGTTTCTATCTAGTACCTCATTCACAAAAACAGCTGGATCCTGGGACGCCTCAGTGGTTGCTGTTCCTTGCCATCCTCACCTGCAGATGTTACGAAGAATCTGCTCTTTCTGCATGCCTAATACTTGTGCATATCTGCCTCAGCATTTCACCTAAACTACCCAGTCCTCTAGTTAGGTCTGTCATTTCCACAGGCTACAGGGCTTGGAATGTAGTCTTCACATAATGGTACACTTTTGACCCACTCTGTCTTTCTGTCTCTCTGTCTCCCCCCACCCCCATCTCTCCCATGTGCTCTTATCTACGTTATGCCACCATGTAAGAATGCTTGTTTCTCTGATCTTAGGGCTAGAGAAAGCTTTCCAAATGATTCATTGCTGGCTCTGCATGGTCAGAGACACATAGTATCTCTTTATCTTATTTTTCACAGCACAGACCTGGTACACAGGGCTGTTAAGTAAATCCTTGCTGACATGAATAGGAAAAAAATACTACTAAGAAGGCTTTCCTAACTCCCACACTTTTTCCTGGATAATCCCCTCCCTGATTCTTTGCATTCTTGTTACATTCTTGATTGTTACTAGAAATAAAAAGGACTTGTGCTAAAAAAAAAAAAAAAAAAAAAAAAAAAACAAAAAAAAACAAAAAAAACCAAGAGGCAGACCCACACACAAGTTATACTTAATTATATTGTATCGGTCTCTATGTCCTCCACACAGACTGTTTCTAGGAGGTTCTACTTCTTATGTCTTTTAAGACCTTCACAGCTGCCCTAACACAGTGTTCTGTAAATAAGGGCTGGTGGACTTCTGGTAAGTCGGCCCAAAAGTCACATCAGCGTGAGCTGTCTCTATTGGGTAGTAAAAGCAGCCGTGTTTCCAGTTGTCTTTGGCTTTCTTTGTGCTGTTTTCTTAGATATGCCGTGCTTCTCACCAAATCGAATCACCTGTTTCTGTTGCATGTGACCTGCTGGCCACCGGCACTTCCTCTAGAAATTGGTTCTTGAGTCAGATGATGTTTCTGACGCCAGGAATAACAATAGCAAGCCTTAACTGAACCATCTATAACAAGGAGGGCTCAGGCTGGGAACTCTTTCCATTGTTTTGTTCATCCAGTGAACATGCTCCATTTTCAGATGAAGAAATGGAGTGAAGAGGGGATTACCTTTATAAGAACCCACTCAGCAAGAGTGAAAAGCAAAATTGAAGCCCAAGCTATCTGGCCAGTGACCTCCTTCAAAAACATGGGCATCAGCTGAAACTCCAATTCTGTCAGCCTGTAAAGGAATGTTCTTTGTTTTGTTTTGTTTTGTTTTTGTTTTTGTTTGGCTTGGTTTAGTTTTTTCGAGACAGGGTTTCTCTGTGTAGCCCTGACTGCCCTGGAACTCACTCTGTAGACCAGGCTGGCTTTGAAGTCAGAAATCCACCTGCCTCTGCCTCCCAAGTGCTGGGATTAAAGGTGTGCGCCAACACGGCCCGGCTAAAGGATTGTTCTTGTGTTCCCTATTTTCATAAAATTGGAATTATGCTCTCTCAACTGGACAGACCTCCTAAAATTAGAGGTCTTTAATTATCTAAATTCAATAGCCTTAGGAAATCTGACACCATGCCCTTTAAAAGCCTGCAATCTAGATTTGTTGGTTATGTTGTCGTAATTTGTTAAAAATTTATTACACAATAGACATTGCAATGAATTTATGATCTTCATCACATCTTATGAGATAAGAAAATTGAGATTTTGACATTTTAAGTGACTTGCTCTGGCTCCAACAGCTAGCAGTAGCTAAATGAGAATCTGAACGGCCCCCAAAGTGACCTCACACATAAACATAGCTATGCTTCATTAATCCAGCAGCAGGAACCCGGGTCGTAAGCCATCCAGAATGACTGCAAAGTTCAGAATTCTCAGAATTCGTCCAAGCATGAGCATCAGACATTACACCACAACCTAAAACACTAAATGAAGAGTGGCGTTGAAGCACCACAAACTCCACAGTGCTTGGCTCCACTGATACAGATGGTATCATTCACTGGTAGGGGAATGTTCATGTCATTCGCTCTGCCCGTCTCTTCCTGCTGAAATACTATTGTCGGGATTATCCTGGGCTGTAGTGAGTTCTCACCTTCTCAGTGATAGAAAAGGGGGCTGTGTTCTAAGGCTGCTTTTCTTCTTTGTTTTAGTCATCATGTTGGCTACTTTTAGCTGTCAATTTTTCACAACCTAGAATCACCTCGACACAACTTTTCTTCTAGTCAACTTTACATTGTGGGAGAAAAACAGCAAAACCCATTAGCATAATAAGGTCATGATGCGGTAAAGAGCTACTCTATAGATAAATAAATCTCCACAAAGGTCAACTGAGGTAATCCAGGGCTAGAACTGAAACATGTGGGCTTCAGTGAATCCCAGACCGTTGTGTAACACCAGAGTCAAGCAGTTCACATTGCAGGCCCCCCTAAGACGTGCACTCCAATCAGCATCAGCTGTGCCCACGTAGCAAGGATTTGCATGGGCATTCTCTACCGTGTGGTGATGCTTGGGTATTATCCCTCTAGGACACTGCCCACCCTGTAGGTTTGCCTTCCCCTGGGCACACTTGAGGTTTTAGACACAGTCAAAACAATACACCGTTTCTCTCTACTCCACCTCTGCATTGGTAGGTCAGCAGAAAATAAGGCTACCTGAATCGCACTATTTTATCACCTCCATAAAGGTTCCTTGGCTGAATTAAGATTAATTTTGTTGGACTTTCCATTTTAAATTTTCATTACATTTGTTTTTTATGTGTACATGTGCATATACATGTATGGGTGTGGAGATCAGAGGACAACCTGTGGGCGGTAGCTCCTTCTACCATATGTGATCCAGGCACTGAATTCAAGTCATCAGGCTTTTTGGCAAAAGCCTTTTGCTGAGCCTTCATGCCGGTCCTCAATTTTTATAATAGGTCTTCATGAGGAAAATGGACCTGACAAACAGATTTTATACTCAAGACCATTATTATTTTTGGTGAACTTTCCCACACTTATTTAAGAGGAAAAAAAATCTCTTAAACATTAAGGATTGAACTAAGTGAACATTCAATCCAATGGGTGGCTACTCAACTAGGCTTTGAGAAAGTGGAAAACTACAGAAATGGCAAAACCCAGGAGTTTAATGTAGAACTTGTTCCATCTGAGAACAGAACTTGGACTAGATCTTGACCCTTCACATCATTGTGTTGAATGTTTAGTGTACTACTTCCCCAGCCCATCCTCCCCCTGCCTTCTGCCGATATCTGTGGCACTGTGTCTCCAAACTCCCCCATGGAAACGATGTTTTGACTTCCTAGTTTCCATCCCATTGATGCCCAGTTACTTTACAAGGGCTCCAGGTCCTAAATACCTGGAGACCCAGATTCTGCCTGTTTTATTCACTGAGACATACCCAGTTCTCCACAAGAGAACTGCTCAGTAACCGCTGCGTGAGTGACGGCCACAGACTTCCTTTCCATAGGGTTTCTCCCCTCTTCTTCTCTCACAGTCACTGTGCACCTGTGAGTTCTCAGCACCTGTCCTGTCATAGAGGCACAATATCTATCTCATCCTGACCCCTCCCTCTTCACAAAGTCCACATGGCCTGGTCTCTGTGAGTTCAGAGTTTTCCAGCCTCTTCCTAGCTTGAAGGTACCCTTGCTCTAGTGTTCAGGATGAGTGCTTGGCATTATCCCTATGCATTGTCTTAGTCAGGGTTTCCATTGCTGCGAAGAGACACCATGACCAAGGCAACACTTATAAAGAAAAAACCTTTCATTGGTGCTGGCTTACAGTTTCAGAAGTTCAGTCCATTATCATCATGGCAGGAAGCATGGCAGTGGGCAGTCAGACATGATACTGGAGGAGCTACAAGTTCTACATCTTGTTCCAAAGTCAAACAGGAGAAGACTGTCTTCGGAAGGCAGCCATGAGGAGGCTCTGGATCACACTGGCCAGAATTGAGCCTATGAGACCTCAAAGTCAATGCCTCCACAGTGACACACTTCCTATTACAAGGCCACACCTCCTAATGGTGTCATATCCCTGTACAATATTAATTGTACAGCCTGGGAGAAGAGAGGGCAGAGGCCAGTCTGTGACAGTTATGAAGAATAAAGGGCAGGGTCAGTGTGGGGTCAGATAGTCTCTGCTCTTTCAGAGTTTGGGAAGACATGGAGGTTATGTATGTGGAAGCAGGTTAAAGTGGCAAAATGTCGTAGGTGGGCACATTTGATAGATATGCGTGAAGACAACCCGAATCACTTTCTAAGAGTCCAAGTGTTTCAGAGCATCCCAGCAGCCGCTGTCTCACCTTAGACATACTTCTGGTAAAGATTTTCGTTCAAAATCTTATGAAATTATCACAACCCTTGCATTGGCAGAGGAGTTTGTGATTTATGACTTGTTTACTTCTTATGTTCTATGCATGAGTGTTTAGCCTGCATGGATGTGTGTGTACCACGTTTAATTCTGGAGCTCTTAGAGGCCAGGAGAGACAGAGTATTGTATCCTGAGGAACTGTGGTTACAAAGAACCATGAGCTGCCATGTACGTGGGTGCTGGGAAACCAAGCCCTGTCCTCTGCAAGAGCAGTAAGTGATCTTGACTACTGAGCTATCTCTCCAGCCCTGAGTTTAGGGATTTTTTTTCCCTTTTCAGGGTCTCTCTGTGTAGCCCTGGCTGTCCTAGAACTCTCTCTGTAGACCAGGCTGGACTCCAACTAACGAAGATCCACCTGCCTCTGTCTCCTGAGTGCTGAGATTAAAGGTGTGTGCCACCACCACCAAAAAGGATAATGATTCCTTCCTTCCTTCCTTCCTTCCTTCCTTCCTTCCTTCCTTCCTTCCTTCCTTCCTTCTTTTTTTTTTTTTGGTTTTCTGAGACAGGGTTTCTCTGTGTAGCCCTGGCTGTCCTGGAACTCACTCTGTAGACCAGGCTGGCCTCGAACTCAAAAATCAGCCTGGCTCTGCCTCCCAAGTGCTGGGATTGAAGGTGTGCGCCACCACTGTCCGGCTTTTTTTTTTTTTTTTTTTTTTTTTTCATGAAGAAGTTATCTGAGAGAATTTGATGCTCCTTCTAAAGTAGCTTTTTGAAAAGGAAACATATTAGAAGGTTTAGTCTGGTATGCATATTCTGTTGAGGTTTGATCTGTTGCTATGTATTGCAATGCTGAAT
>NC_034597.1:11348150-11352420 GCF_900095145.1 Mus pahari | reverse complement strand
GGAAGGCACCAGATCTTGTTACAGGTGGTTGTGAGCCACCATGTGGTTGCTGGGATTTGAACTCAGGACCTTCAGAAGAGCAGTCAGTGCTCTTAACCGCTGAGCCATCTCTCCCGCCCAAGTTAATGATTTCTAATGCGAACTTTCATGTGTATTATTTTACATAACTCATTCCAACATTGTAGACAGATCTGCACCAGCAACCTAGTGGGAAGGTCAGGTGACACGCTCAGAGCCACCAGGGTGACACGCTCAGAGCCACCCAGCTGGTCAGTGACTGTAGCTGATGCATAGGAACCAGGACTCTTTGGGACAAATACCTCCTTTTAGTGGCACTTGAAGCATTTGGCAACCATGGTTAACAATTACAGACTCAAAGGAACAGAACAAGAGCTTCCAGACTGCTAGGGCTCCCAGCAGGAAGAAAGAGGTGGTCTGGTGCAAAGGTAGACCTGAACAGGAGGCACCTGGGAACTGTAGTTCCCATGATCTTGGACCTTGAGTGAGTGGTTGTGTGAAATGGCCACTTCATTAAGAAAATGTCATCTACCATAATCATGACCCAGGCTTGTTTACACAGAGCAGCTTTTCTGTCCCTCTTATTTGCAAGGCCTAATTTCTTAGGCCGGACTCTTCAATAGAACTCAATAATAATATTGTGTATAGAGTAGGATTCTTCCTTAGAGAGTCTGAAAAAATGGATATGACAAAGAAAAGTTTAGCCTTCCAGTTTCCGTCAGGTTCGCAACCCTCTGTATTGTTACCTAGGGTCCCCCCAATCTCCCTTTTCTTTGTTTCTGAATTGTTACTTCAGTCCCCTTCTATCTCCCCCCTTTTTCTTGCTCTGGCTTCATTCTTACTGCTCCTCTATTCTCCATATAAACTTAAAAAAAAAAAGCAACCCAAAGCAATTTTACAGTATAGTAATATTAATAATAATAATAATAATAATAATAATAATAAATGTGTTATTATTGTATATATACATTGTGTGTGTGTATTCAATAATGTTAGCTTTACAACTGATTCGCTCATCCTCAGATACTCTAGTACAGCATTATGAGTTATGTGTTTGAGCTTAAGCAGACACACTGAGTTCAGTCCAGAAACCTGTCAGGAGAGGCACCTTGCCCTGGCTGTAAAACAGTGGTTTATCCAGTGTTTGTACATGGAAGAAGTTGAGGAACTTAAGACAGACATGATTGAACGAGGCAAGGGGTTGGTTCCTGCAGTATGAAAGGAGCGTTGGTTGCAGTTAAGGCTGGGCCCACGCCACCCATAATATGGAGGGTGCTTATGAGTGGCTGGTTTCCCTGATGAAGCGTTGGCCTCTGCCTCACCCATTCTGGAATTGTATAGTTTTTCCTAACTGTAATGATGAACTCCCAGACTTCCCTCAAGAAACAAGAATATCACAGTTTGATCACCCTCTGGTTTCAGTAGAGCGACTGCCAGTTTCAAAGCTGCTTCTCTTGACTGGACATAGCAAGGCCATGACATAGGTTCGGAGGTGTGAGGAGCCCGGCGAGGTAGCTCATCAGCAGAACTTCCCCAGCATGCGCACAGCCCTGGATCCCATCTTCAGCATGACAGAATGAAAGCTCACTTGGGAAGAGATTTCTAAAGAGAAAACATGAATTGAGTATATATGTTGATAGCATGTTTCTTTTTTGAAGCAGCATTTTTAGATTTACATACAATCATACTCATTTTGATGCACAGATCTCTGAGAGTGACAGATGCTTGAGAGACATGTGGGCAGTGCCACAGTCAAGAGACACAGCTCGCTGTTCCCTCCCCAGTGACTTCCCTAGGGCTTCCACTTTTCTCGTCTGTCATCAGACTGTGTTCTCCAACCCTCTGCCACTGTTGCTTTCCCCGCATCATATAAAAGGGAACACAAGAGTTTTTGACAACTGGCTTCTTTCACTTAGCATAATGCCTTTGGCTTTCACCCACAGAGTTGCAAATATGCATGGCACATTTGACTTTGTTGCAGCCAAGTGTTGCACCGCACCAGTGTGTCACGGCTATCCATTCACCAGTTAAAGGACAAGAGCTGCTTCCAGATGGCAATGGCTGTGAATAAATCAGCTACAGATACTTGTGCGTGACTTTTGTATGAAAATAAGTGCCTCCCTTTTCCTAGAACTGGAGCTGTCCGGGTCACTTACTAAGTGTGTGTTTAAGGAGTTAACAATGCTTGCAACCCCCTGAGCGGTGGTGCCCCTTGCAGCTTCCAGTGATGTGTAAATGATTTGCTTGCTGCTTTATCCCTCCTGCAGCCATGCAATCAGGATCATTGGCACAGAACAGTATTATGCTATGATTTTAACTTGTATTGTTCTAACTGTAACAATTAATCATTATTTGAGGTTGAGACTATATGGCTATTATCTCTACATCCAGATGGTTGACTTAGTGATGATACATGCTTGTTATTAAAAATAAAAAAGATAATGTAGTGCGAAGATTGGTGACTCATGCCTTTAATACCAGCACTGGGGAAACTGAGGCCCAAGAATTAAGAGTTTGCGTCCAGCGTGGGATGCTGGCTCAGGAGACACTTTCTTGAAGTTGAAAAGTCATAATTTGACAATTCCATGTTCCAAAATAATAGCAATAGTACTTCTAGTACATACTAGTAGTATTGGGAGTAAAATCTACTAGTATGGTCTAGGAATCTTAATCTTAGACCTCTGGGTTTGCTTGACTTGAAATAAAGGGAAAATGCCATCATGCTTTAAAAGTTCCTTTTATGCAGAGCTAGGCACAGTTAATTGTACATTTGTTGTACCACTAAAAGAGGAAACTACATATTTCATGCTTTGAGCATGTGGCAGTTATTTTAGTAACATGTGATTAATTGAATTCTGCAGAGACATGAAGCAAGGTCCAGTTGGCTTCATGGTGATGCCCGAGGAAACTGAGTCTGGATAGTTGCAGAACCATAAGGGTGAGCAAGACGACTAAGAAATACATGGTGCTGTGTTATTGCTTCCCTAGGTTTTCCCACATTGAGCAAGCTGGTTCCAATGTGGCCCCACAATCATCTCATTAAAAGGCAATTCTTACTGCATCTGTCACTCCCACTAGCTTGTACAATATCCTCAGGGAAGCTCAAGTCCCACCAGTGTGCTCTTTTTTATTTATTAGATTTATGTCTAGTGACTTAACCTCAGACCCTGGTGTTTACTTAACTTGAAAGAAATAAAGGGAAAATCCAGTCATGCTTAGTGTTCCTTTCAGCCATAGATAGGCACACTTAGTCCTAGAAGGGTTACAGAGATGTAGAAAAAAGATGGACATTCTCCCTCTCCCTCCTCTCCCTCTCCCTCTCCCTCCCCCCTCCTTCTCTCTCTCTCTCTCTCTCTCTCTCTCTCTCTCTCTCTCTCTCTCCTCTCAAGAGTATTTAATGTTTTGGTTGTCTAAGCAAATCTCTTGCAGCTGCAGCTGTTCAGCCCTCTGTTCGTGCCAAGGACCCTTTGTTTATAGTAAGTGCACCCAAGGAATTCTTCTTACACAAGTTGTACTACTTAAGCTTTTTTGCAAGTCTCAGACTTTATCACATCCTCAGGGAAGCAGAACCAGGCTCTTCTTTCTCAACGTTCTTTCTGGTCGGAGCAGAATGAAGAGGATTTGATTTCTTGCACAGCAATTCTTAACCTAAGCATGCTTGTGGTTTTCATGAAAGACTTCCTCGGGCCTGTTTCTGTAATGCACCTAACTCCATGCTAGATGAGGACCCTCAGAGGGGCCTGAGCAGTGCCCTCCATAGAAAATAAATAAGCCAAAGAAACAGGAGAAATAACTTGATCAAAGGCTGCAGAGGGACAGGAGGAGTGCCAGGCCCATGAGCCACTCAGGGCCTCTAGCACTGTGGGAACAACTAGTTGGCACATTTCCTCCCCAGCCTTGTTTTTTAACAAACAAACAAACAAACAAACAAGGTCTTGTTATACAGCCCGAGCTAGCCTCAAACTCTTTATCTTCCATCTTCAGCCTCTCGAGTTCTGTGGCTACAGGAATGCACCACCACACCTCTATTGTAGACCGCAGGCATGCCTTTCCTTCCTTGTCTTTTCTTAGTGTGTGTGTGTGGGGGGGTGAGGATGGGGATATGTGTGACTGCCTGCCACCTCCCCCTCCCAGGAAAGGATCTCTCACTGGCCTACTAGAGTTCACAGCCTTGCTGACTGCCAGTGAGCTCTGAGGCACATCTCTCTCTCTCTCTCTCCTCTCTCTCTCTCTCTCTCTCTCTCTCTCTCTC
>NC_034597.1:11328989-11347115 GCF_900095145.1 Mus pahari | reverse complement strand
CAGAGGCAGAGGCAGAGGCAGAGGCAGAGGCAGAGGCAGAGGCAGAGGCAGAGGGATTTCTGTGAGTTTGAGGTCAGTGTGGTCTACATCGTGAGTTCTAGGACAGCCAGGGCTACATAGTGAAGCCTTGTCTCAAAATTAATTAAGAAAAAAATAAATTATCTCTCTCTTTTTTGACAAGACTCAAAATGACACAGTTTCAGAGGTGAAGCTTCTGGTGGCAGACGGTGGACTCAGTTCTACACATCTGTTTCTCCATCAGAACTGTTTTATTAAAATGTCTAAAATTGTTTTGATTTTGAGTTTTGGTTAGGTTTTGATTTTGGTTTGGCTTTTAATGAGATAGGGTTTCTCTATGTAGTCCTAGCTATCCTAGAACTCTATAGACAGCGATGACCTCAAACTCAGAGATCTGCCTGACTCTGCCTCCCAAGAGCTCATATTTAAAAAAAAACAAAAAACAAAAAAACGTAAATACAGCCAATATCCTGAAGTTTACAATGTCTGCTATCACCAGTATACGTAACCAATGTTTGGTATCATATAGGGAAAACAACATCTGTCCCATAGCACTTGTCTAAAACTGCTTCTTTCCGGTCTTCATTAACTTCTCAATGCCTTCTCTAAAGGTCACCTGCAAGGTGCAAGAGTCTGGTCTAGCCTTAGTCTAGACACACTTCACTTGTATTCTGTGTGACCTTCTCCAAACCATTTAAATTCTTCAGACCTCTAGATTCCCTTTTAATGAAATAAGGAAAATGGTAGTGTCTCCTTGAAATGGTTTCTGGGCAAGTGGGGTTAGAAACACCATGTAAACCTCCAGGGTAGTGACTGGCTGGGTTCTCACTATGGCTGTTCTTGGATGGACCTCTGTGGGAACAGAGGGTCAGGTGACAAGACAAGTGTGCTAGGCTTCTCAGAGTATTTGATGGCATTAGAATATACAAGGTGATCTTGGTGAGCTGATGACGACCACTGATGCCAGAAAGAGTAGATTTGGTACATTTCTTCACAAGTCTGTTCAGTGCAGTCAAGTTGGCAGTTTGAGATGAGCAATGGTGGGGATATTTATATCATGGGAACCACAAACACTATGAAACAGTGTCTTTTCCCTACCAGAGCCCCAGGTGGTGAACCTGTAGCAGATCACACTGCCAGACTGGAAGCAGACACCTACACTTGCATCCCAGCTCCGTGCCTCATCAGCTCTTAAATCTAAACCCAAAGTTTCTTGAGCTGGTGCTCACCCAGTGTTTGGCAACAGTAAAAGATATGTGTCGTGCTGGCAAGACTAAGGCGTGCCCAGCGAAGCGCCTGGGCTCAGAGCTAAGACTATTGTGTGTTTTGAACTACAGAGCTTTCCCTATAGTTCTCAGCTTTCCTAGCAACACAGTCGTCTCATTCCAGAAGACAAAGACTTTCAATGTTATCTGACCATTATGTCTCAGCACGTAAATGTCAAATCCATACAGCTCTGGGTTTCATTATGTTGAAATGTTTGGTTTCAAAAACTGCTCTTTGAATTGCTGACTTAATTTTCCTAAGGAAAAAACGTGCAATGAGCTTCCAACAATTTCTGAAATCACTGTCAATTATACCTTTGTCACTGTCTGCTAGGTATTTATTCTTAGCACTATAAAGTCAAAATCAATCAATTCTAAAATGTAGAAATAATGAAAAATACTGTCCCACAATATTAAATATTGACCCAAGATTTAATTCTTTATATATAAATGAAGAGGCATATTTCATTAGCATGCAAATTTGTTTTGTCTTTAATAAATGGTGAAAATACCAAAGCATTGCTTTAGAATGCATTGTGATTCATTATCAGTAAATATTTGGTGTGTATGGCTATTTTATCTACCTGTATGTCTATGTTCATGTAAAAATTCCTCAAATGATCAGGGCTGCAAAAGGAAAAGTTTAAGAATCCCCGCTTTTGGGCTAGAGAGATGGCTCAGTGGTTAAGAGCACTTACTGTTCTTCCAGAGGACCCGGGTTCAATTCCCAGCACCTATATGGCAGCTCAACAGTGTCTGGGTTAGGGAAGATCCTGTAACTCCAGGATCTGGTCTATCACACAGACATACATGCAGACCAAACACCAATGCGTGTAAAATGAAATAAAAAGTAAATAAATTGTTAAAAAGAAGAAAAGAAGCCCTGCTCTATAGCTCCCTCAGGCAGCTGAGCTTCCAGCTTCTTGCCTGTACTTGAGAAACACATATGTAAGGGGAAGGAACTGTCAAAAGCCAGGCTGGAGGCCAGGGTGCAATTTCAGCACTCAGAAGGCTGAGGCAGGAAGACTGCAAGCTTGAAGTTAGCCTGGACTTCATACTGAGCCTGCTCTTTTCCCCAAGAAAGGATCATTAAAACGAAGAGATAAGATACATGCAAGACTTAAAATGTGACAGTAAACAAAACGATAAATGCTAGTTCCTGTTAAAAACCTAGAGGATACAAATCTCAGCTGATCCTTGCATCTTTTACTTGTTTGGACAAACACTCAATAAAGATAAGAATACCATGTTGGAGTGAATTGGTAGGCCAGGCTTGGGAAAAGATTTGTTTTGTGGGGGAAAAATTCTATTCAAGTTCTTTCCTTGTCTCTGTTTGAAAAACTATTTAAACAAATTTGAACATCTAAACAAAGATAGTCTTAAAGCCCCAAATTCAAGTGTTCTGGGTCTCCTCTGAGCAGTTTTCAACAATGTTGGGCCCAGAGCCAGAACATGTTAGAAACGTTTTGAACTCACCCCACCCTGTCTCCAGGGCCATCCTCCCCCAGAATTTGATACAGTGCCAAGAATAGGATCTTGCAAACGTCTTGAGGCTTTCATCCTTTCCCCTTAAAAACAAAAGTATCTAAGACCTTGCAATGTAAGAGGCCATAGAGAAGGGAATACTGGCATAGGGAAACAGTGGGTCAGAGACTGCACTGGAAGACACTGTCTGCAACACTCTTGCTTTATGGCAGAAAGAGCCCAGACAACTGCACAGCTGGCTTCCCGTCTAACTCTCCAAGCTTCTCCTTCAGTTCATTCATCATACAGAAAGCAGCAAGGTCTCACCCCTGATGGAATCCTTGACCCTCTTAGGAGCTCAAGACTATCCAGTTGGGCAGCTCTGGGATGGGCCATGGAGTCCCTTGCTCTCTGTTGCTATAAAGCATTCACAGGGAGTGGTGGGAACAGATTAGGAAAGACTGATTCTAGACCCTGGTGAAGCTCCGGAAACCACACCTCATGGGCTGGGGAAGGAAGGAGGCAGAGAGGAAGCTTCTGGAAGGCCCTCCTGGGTTAGGGAAGTTCTAACACTTCCTCTTTGTCATTGCTGTCTGCCTCCTTTTGTTGGCAGGGCTGCTAGGAGCCTGGAATGCTTAGTGCACCACCCTAGGCTAGTCACATACTAGTAGCAGTGTGTGGTGTGTGTGTGTGTGTGTGTGTGTGTGTGTGTGTGTGTGACATACTAGCACCAGTATGTGTGTGTGTGCACGTGTGAGTGTGTTTTATGCATGTGTGTATGTAGAGGCCAAAGTGGATGTCAGTTGTCTTCACTGAACACTTTTCACTTTATCTTTTGAGCCAGGGTCTCTTGAAGAACCCAGTGCTCCCAAATTGGCTAGACTGGTTGACCAGTCAGCTTTGGGCATCTGCTTGTGTCTCTGCCTCCCTGTGCTGAAGTTACAGATGTGTATGAGTACGCCACGCTTTTGAACTGGGTTCTGGGGATCTGAACTAGGGTCCTCATGCTTGTGCAGCAAGCACATTACAGGCTAAATGTGATGGTCTGAATGGAAATGGTCCCATAGTCTCATGGGTTTGAATGCTTGACCCATTGCAAGTGGAACTATTAGGAGGAGTGGCCTTGTTGGAAACAATATGCCACTGTGGGGAACAGGCTTTGAGGTCCCCCATGCTCAAGCTAAGCTCAAGCCAAGTCCATGCCCAGTGTAGACAGTCTCCTGCTGCTTGCAGATAATGATGTAGAACCCTCTACACCTTCTTCGGCATTATGTGTGCATGCACACTGCCATGCTTTCTGCCATGATGATAATAGACTAAACTTCTGAAACTGTAAGTCAACCCCAATTTAATGGGTTTTGTTTGTTTGTTTTGTTTTGTTTTTGAGTAAGAATTGCCATGATCATGGTGTCTCTTCACAGCAATAAAACCCTAGCTAAGACTCTAAGTCTCTAGTCTTCAGAATTTTTCTGGTACACTGTTGTATAATAGTTTCCTCTAAGACTGGAACATTTCATCCTGCAGAGAAGCTCCTTAAGTAGGTAAACAATTCAAACTAGTTTTAGGAAGTCCCTAAAACTGAGCAGATTTACGAGGCCTCTCCCTAACAGAGTAAGCTTTAAAAGCCGAGAGTCTGTCTCAGATGAAAGAGGGTTACCAAGAGGATTCTGAAAGGAGAAAAGTTGCAAAGAAGACTCCAAGAGCAGACCAAGTTCCTGGGAGAAGCAGAAACCAGCTGAGCTGCCTGGAAAAGGTTAAGACTGGAGTCCCTTGGAATGGACACTCTGCAACCTTTTGAGCTGCCAGCAGACTGTGCTGTGTGTTCCAGGTTTCCCAACTTTGTGAGCTGTTAGCCATGCTGGGGTAGGCCTTGGTGATGCAACTGTCTTTGAGTCATTTCAGCTCCTGTAAGTAACCCTTAACCAATATTCCTGTAAGTTACCCCAGGAAAACTCATTGGTTCATCAAATAGGACTTTGGTGGTTGTAAGTGTTGCAGCTCTAAGGGGTATAGGTTTCCCCAATGGAAGTGTTGCAGCTCTGAGAGTAAAGGTATTCTAGCAGTCGGGAACCAAGGAGTACCACAAAATCACACTGCACAACAAACCTCACACAAGAGATTTATTGGAAGACACACAAGAGGGTGGCTTGGATGAGAAGCAGTAGGGAACTTACAGGAGGCAGGCTTTATATAGTGGTTCTTAGGGGCCGAATTTTCTAGGGTGAAGAATTTCAGGGTAGGGATTGGTGGGATCTCAGTGCAAACCCAGGAATTGGTAGGATTTCAAACTCAGGGATTGGTGGGTTTTTGAGCTCAGGGACTGGTGGGGTTTCAGGTGGGTTTTGGTGACCTTTCAAATTTGGAAGTGAGCTTGAACCTTTTGCCCTACAGTGGTATCTGTACTTTGGTCTGCCGTGGGTTCCCTATCTAGCTTGGGTAGATGTGTGTGTTGCATGTCCCCAGGAAAAGTTTTGTCACACAGCACATACCTGTAGCCATTACTACACAACTCCATTGCTGTGGAAGCTAAGAAATAAGCAAAATGATTTTACTCTGCTCCATCCACAAGAGTCCACACAGTGAAATCCTTCTTTGGAAGTTGAGGAATTTACCAATGGTGTGTCTAGGGCTTGTGTGGTTTCACCTCTTTTCAAATGTAATTTTCCCTGTTCACCTGCAAGTTCTTAGACTTCGGTTCTCCTTCTCCAACTTCACTTTGTGAATCCTGCATCCCGAGGCCAACCTAGAACCACAGTCACAGTCAGTAAAGCCCCAGTCTTTCCATCTTTCCATCTGTGACAACATCACCTATTTAAAGCAAAAATACAAAGGATATGGTTTTATTACAGTGTACTAGGAATTCTCTCTGCAAACATGAGTCCTGCTAATAAATTTTTACAAGGATGGTTTAAGGGTGAATCTTAGCCAGCGGTGGTGGTTCATGTCTATGATCTCAACATGGAGGAGGAGGAAGTAGAAGGTGTGGTGGTTTGAATATTCTTGGCCCATGGGAAGTGGCACTGGTAGGAGGTGTGGCCTTACTGGAGTAGGTGTAGCCTTTTCAGAGGACCTGTGTCACTGTAGGAGCAGATTTTGAGGTCTCCTCCTAGTGCTCAAGCTCTGCCCAGTGCAGAAGAGAGCATCCTCTTGGCTGCTTACAGAAGAGAGTCTCCTGGATGTCTCAGCTCCTTCAGCACCATGTCTGCCTACACATTGCCATGCTTCCCAACACGATGATAATGAACTAAACCTCTGAAACTATAAGCCAGCCCCAATTTTTGTCTTTATCAGAGTTGCCTTGGTCATGATGTTTCTTCACAACAACAAAACCCTAAGAGAGAAGAATACCTGGAATTCAAGTCTGGAATCCATAGTGAGTTGCAGGTGTGCGTAGACTAGAGCATGTGACCATGCCTCAAAACAACAACAAAAGAGTGAAACTTGATGAAAAGTATCTGTGGCTTCAGCATTCGATCAAATTATAGCTATAGTTCTTCATGGAAGATGTAGTTACCCCTCCCTGCACTGGTCCCATTTACTTTGATAGTTGTTTGTTTGAGTGCAGATATAGTCACTTTCTCCGTCAGTGAACTATGAAGAATTGGTGGCTGTGTGGCTTTGGGAAGAGGTGGTCATGCTTGATCCTAAGATAAACAAAGTAAGGAATGACTTTATTACCAGTAATGACTAAATGACAATGAATACTGGGAAATTATCTTGTATGTATTTTTATTTTTATATTCATTGGTTTTGTTGTTGTTGTTTTTTCGGTTTTTCAAGACAGGGTTTCTCTGTGTAGCCCTGGCTGTCCTGGAACTCACTCTGTAGACCAGGCTGGCCTCGAACTCAGAAATCCGCCTGCCTCTGCCTCCCAAGTGCTGGGATTAAAGGCGTGAACCACCCACACCCGGCTCATTGTTTTTTTGTTTTTGGTCTGCATTTATATTTGTGCCATATGCATGCTTGGTGCCCAGGGGCCAGAAAAGTGTGTTGGATTCCATGAGACTGGTATTATATAGATAGTTGTTAGCTGCCTTGTGGGTGTTGGGATTGAACCTAGATCCTCTAGAAAAGAAGACAGTGATCCATCTCTCTAGTCCCTAGCAGAGCCAGCCTGAAGCTGTGATTGATACAGTGTGGCAGAAAGTGGAGAAGCTCATGAATTCTTGTTGATGTCTTTTAGACACTAAAGAACCTTACAGATGCACTGGTAATTCAGATAGTCATCCCTCATTGCTTGGGTCAGTTGAATCAGGATCTTGGTTGCTCCCAGTCTTGCATAGCAGGTGCAATAAATGGTTTGCTTTAGGATATAATTTCTGATGAATTTATACAGCTGAGCTCACAAAGAAGATACATTTCTTAAAGTTAGAAGTCCTTCAGGAATTTTTTTTTTTTAATGCCTTTAGTCTAAATGTTCTGTTCTAACCAGGCATGATGGGGAACATGCCTTTAATCCCAGCAGTCTGGAGGCAGTCAGGTGAATCTCTGTGAGTTTGAAGCCAGTCTTGTTTCTGTAGCAAGTTCCAGGATGGACAGAGCTACATAGTGAGACCCTGTCTCACAAAACCAATAATAATAATAATAATAATAATAATAATAATAATAATAATAAATAATTTAAAATTTGTTCCGTGTTACAGAACTTTAGAGTCTTGGAATCTTGGCTGCTCACATGTCTGTGAGTTGGATATTCGAGTTTCATTTTGTTTCTGCAACAAACATGACTTAAGAGGCATTTAGGGAGGAAAAGGGTTTGTTTGGCTAGTTTACAATACATTGAGAGAAATCAAGGCAGGAACTTGAAGCAGAAACTATGTGGAATGCTGCTTGTTGGCTCACTCCCAGGATCATGCCTGGCTAGCTTTATTATTCAGTTTATGCCCACCTGCCTAGGGATGGTACCACCCACAGTAGGCTTCGCCCTCCTGCATCAGTTACTAAATGAAACAGCCCTGGACTAGCATGCCCTCAGGCAATTCTGACTTAGGCAATTTCCCAGGGTAGGCTTTCCTCTCAGCTGACTTTAGAATGTTGGGGTAAACCAGAAACAGTGACTTCAAATAACTTTAGATTTGCCATGTGGAGGTATGACACCTGTCCACTCAAGGAGTTTAAGCTGGTCAGCCTCTTTATTTCAGTAATGGGGTAATGACTCTTGCCCTCGGCTCTGCTGCCTGTGCAAACATCTGAATCTGACTTCGATTAGCAACCCGGATACTTCCACTCCAAGTTTTGCTGACTATTACAGCTTTCAGCTCTCTGTAGCCCACAGCTCATGCAGAGTCCAGCTGCAAGCATGGAGCTTGCCAAAAGCGCCATAATCCATCATTCTGCTGGAGGTTAGAGACTGCCTTTGGCTCAAGGCTGTTCAGTAAGCCTGTCTGTAATAGTATGCTTTCTTCTCCCTCTCAAGATCTCTGTTGACCAGAAAATTAATATTTTAATATCAGGATTGTGTAGGCACCCACTGGGATTTTTGGGTTCTTGCTTCCTGGAGCAAATTGGATAGAGACACAAAGAAAGATTATGAAGAAAGATTATATTCCTGAGGGAGGAAGTGGGCCAAAGCACAGATATGTTTAGAAGTTGAATGGCAACAGTGCACAAAGGATGGGTACACACATGTGTCGGTGAGGGGTAGGTGGGCAGTGGGGGGGCATTACTGTCATGTGGTGCAGGTTTGGGAATCATTTGTATAGTGCAGACTTTCTCATATATGTTCTCTTATGTGTAGTTCACAGTGAGTCACCTACAGAAAATGCAGTGCCACTGAACCTGTGCCAATGACGCCAGACTGTTCTGCTTAGCCTCAGTCTTGAGGTGTGTACCCATCCATTTCTTTGGCAATAAGCTTTTTGTATGCTAAATTTTCAGCCTTTGTAAAATGCATTTTGGACCTCAAACTCTACCTTATTCTCCTGCTTCGGTTCTTTCCGAGAGCTGTGGTCCCAGAAATCCTTTGGGAGATGGAGCTGAAGGGTGAAGATCCGATGTCTTACAACCACTGCCTTTATGTTCAGGGATGTATCCCAGCTTGAGAGGAACCACAGGGCTCTCCCTATTCTGCTATACTTGTTGAAGAAGGTCTGCCTGTCCCCAGTGTCTTTGGAATGGCTGTA
Source organism: Mus pahari (assembly GCF_900095145.1). Lineage (NCBI taxonomy): Eukaryota > Metazoa > Chordata > Mammalia > Rodentia > Muridae > Mus > Mus pahari. Next base: position 11,338,246 of record NC_034597.1, on the reverse strand, counting down.
ATCCCTGTATCACAGGCGTTTAGTCTGAACCTTCTGACGCCAGAACACAAATTCTGTAAGGATATTGACTAGAAATATGAGGTCCAAAGATTAACTGATTACACCAATCAACAGTCTTCCAAGGGACAAGAACTAGGAAGGTCATGACCATGGAGTAAATTTAAAGGTAAATAGGGGGATAGAGGGCGGTACTGGTGCGTACTGCTCCTGGAGGGGACCCAAGTCGAGTTCCTATCATCTATGTTGGATACCTTCCACCCTGTAACTCCAAGGGATTCTACACTCTTCTGCCTACCAGGGTAGCTACCCTTATTTACATGCATACACACACACACACACACACACACACACACACACACACACACACATCCATATTTTTAAAATAAAAAATTACACCTTTTAAGTTTTATTTGTAAATTGTGCATTTGGGGGAGGTGTGCATGTGAGTGTGAGTTCCCATGCAGGTCAGGAGAGGACTCTGGAGTTATAGATGTTTATGAGTCGCTTGACATGACTGCTTAGAAGTGAACTCGTGTTCTCTACAAGAGCAGTGCCATCTCTCCAGCCCTAACAACTAGTCTCCGCATCTTTTAAAAATGGAAATAGTGTGAAACTGTAATAACTGCATGCCATTTATACCAACATAGCCCAAAGAAGAAAAGCAAGACATATAGCCAGGTTACTATTGCAGATGGATTTATAAATGAGACTCATCTTTGTATTTTAAGTTAATGAATACAGTATTTTGTTTGTTTGTTTGTTTGAAGACAAATTTCAAGTCTTTTAGAATTTTAGTGGTTTTCAGGTGTGAACAGTCACATCTTTGAGATGTTCTTAAAGCTGTGGTGAGTCAGAAAGGAGAATTCCATCCCTACAGAATAATGCTTTTAGTTCTTTTAAATCTTGGTGGCGGCCAGCCTCTATCAATCCTGAAAAGGCACACATGTCACCAGAAGATACTCATGTCTGTGGCAAGGCCTGTCACCAGCATGTCACCAGAAGTATGAACCTTCTGTACACTATACTCAGGCCCTTGGCAAGGCGCGTCAACCAGCACCGCTCTAGCCACTATGACTCTTTTGCATTTATTTATTTGTGTGTATACATGCATGCACAAATGTCATGACATGCCGATGGAGATCAGAGGACAACTTAAAGGAGCAAACTCAGGTCACCAGACTTGGTGACAAGCACCTTTGCCTATTGAGCTATCTTGCTGTCCAGAGTTGCTGTAATCTCCAAGCATCCTAGCCAACTAGTTTTGGTGGAGAAGTAAGCCCCAGCTTAGAAATATCCTCCAGCTTTTAAGTGAGGACTTCCAATGTCATGCCTTGCTTCTAAGCCATGTGCAGAGCAGTCTTCAAGGCTAGAGCTGAAACAAGAGCTCATTTGGTTTGGGGGACATTCTTATCAACTCCTGCTTCTATACACACTCACTTAGATTGTTTCCTCTTAATACACACACACACACACACACATGTGTACACACACGCACATACACACACACACACACACACACACACACACACACACGTCCTAGATAATTGATTAAGGTCGATAATAAAGCCCCAGTATTGGAATGGAACTTAACATCTGTTTTCTTTTTTGATTTGCCATGTCAAGAGTTACCCAGGGCACCTTGATGGTTCTCTGGAAATGTATTCAATAGGAAACTCTGGGCAGTTTAATTTTTCACTGGAGATGAAAGTCCATCCTCTCTCTGTGACCTCTCTTTGCAAAGTGGAATCCCACCAAGGGCAGTGCCTCTCTAGTGTCCTGGTTTCTTGCAGCTGCGGTAGGCATTGCTCCGCTAGCCTTTGTTCTTCAGGCTGGGATTCCTGTGAGATGGCTGACTGTTATCCCCCTGGATGACTGTTGTCTGCCTGAAAAAATGTTCTCAGGGCTAAGGCTCTCACCTTGGGCTTGTTCTTTACCTGTCATTTCTTCCCTGGGCCTTTTGGACGGTACGTGGTTCCTGTTGTTGAAAAGCCAAATTTAAAAGTTAACTCCGAGGGTCTGAAACTAGTTTCCTTCTGATGCTGGGAGAGCACTGACTAGCAAAATAAGTGTCTAACCTAGCCATATCTGACCTTAGGGAACATTTTAATATTGTTTGCATTTTCTTTACCTATTTTGTGTATGTGCATTTGTGTGGAAATTCACATACCATGAAGCATGTGTAGAAGTCAGAGGCCAATTTGCAAGGTCTGGTTCTCTCCTTCCACCATGTGGGTCCCAGTAGTCAGGTAAAACTCAGATCATCAGGCTTGGTAGCAAGGACCTGTACAGGCTCAGTTGTCTCATGAGGCCCCAATACATTCCTTAAAACCCAAACAGGACTAAAGTTTTGCATCTCTGTCCTCATTTTATGTCCATTTCCATCCCTTTGGGTTACTTGCTTTATATGAACTTGTTAAAGCAGAGATGTCATTGTCCCAGTCTTTGATTCCAGGAACAACAGAAGTAGTCCTGCAACCTCATGGTTATGCCTTGGGCTGGAGCTGTCATCTGAAAGCCAGTCAGTCCCTTTAGACAATAGGGTCTTCTTTGGATGAACTTGAAGAACTAGCCCCAAGACAGTGATTAACCAAGCCTTACCAACATATCCCAGTTATGCGTACCTCTTGTCCACTGTTTTAATTTTATTTCTCTATTTGGAATTAAGAATTTAAGTTGAGCACATCCCATAGGAAGTTTAGAAGCATGTTTTGAGCCCTTAACCTTTCTATGCGTTCTTCTCCCAGGCCAGGATTTGAACCAATCATCTTTGATGTTTCTCCTACAGTGAGTTACAAGTCCCTGCTGTGGGCATCTCTGAAGCTGTTTTTGTATTTAAGCTTGCCAGTATCCCAAAGGTAGACCTGAGACCATCAGACCTCTTTATTTGCTTCTCCAACATGGCTACATTTATTAAATCTCTTCTTTCTGTCCCTTGCCATCACTCTGCTTTTTCAAGCCTAGTGGGGGCTGCCAGAAACAGGACGCCTGATTAAAACTTAGTTACACTATGAACTAAAAGAAATATGGACTAGCTTACCAAATTTAATTTAGATGACTACTTACTTGTAAGATAATTTGGTACCATGTAAATAATGTAAAGACAGAGGCATATGTAGCAATACATATATACATCTACAGTTCATCATAAATGTAGCTTTAAAAACAAAAGCCTGTGCTGATTTTAATTATCATTTTTTAAGATGGACTGTTGATCTAATTAGTTTCTCCAAAGCATTTGCCTGAGATCTGTGCTTCAAGCCACCACTCTTAAAAAGTAGCAAAGCACAAAGCTTAAATGGTTCTCAAAGGCAGAGCCTAACCTAACTGTTGATAAGGTTCAAGCAGATGCCAGAAAGAAAGAGCTCGAAATATGAGTTTGTTGTGTAGATCTAAGGCAACATCATTCTCTGCTTAAGAGGTAAACAGTAGAGCGGGGCCGCTGAGGCAACCTCCATTTTCTTCGGTCGTCAGCCAGCTTGTTGAGTAACAGGGCAGGGTTCTGCCCCCATTTTTTGAGCGACATTACTGCTCTTATCATGTGTAACAGGTTTTTAGTACAATTTTCTTTCCTTTGAAGGGACTCTCTACATTCCTTTACATCTGTGCCTGTGGGTCTCTGTTTGGGTGTTGCAATCACAAGCAGCGGGCTTCTCGGGCCTGTACTGCAGGCAGATGGGTTATGAGCAAGCATTTGATGAGAATGTCTCCTTGTTTCTTTCAAATCCTGCCTCTCTCCCACAGTACAAGTACTCGGGATCAAGTACAGGTCCTTCCCTGTGAGCTCAGAGGCTTATGTCAGGGTCTGACAGTTTCAGGTAGTCACAGTGTGCTCAGAGACAATTCCTGGCGTATTCCTGCATTGCTGAGATGGATTTTAATGGTCCTAGATGGTTCAGGAGCCTCTCTCCAGGGGAATTCTGCAGGCATAGGAAAGGATGGATGATTGTAAGCTCCTCTGTTGTATGCTCAACAGGACCTCTTTTTCTGGTAACCTGAGGTATAAGGGAGCTTATGGAGGTGGTGTGGCTCTCTACAGCACATGAGAGTATAGTTCGTCTGCTGAGCCCCATTGATCCTGTTTTCCCTTTGAGAAATAAGCTGTGGGCACAGACATAAGTCATCTAGGATATTAGGTGTGTCTTCCTCTCAGCTTCCTTTGCATAGCCCTTGTCCATCTTGGTAGAGGGACTAAGGCACCTTGGTTTATAAGGTTATAAGACATAAGGTCCCTTGATGCCAAGTCCAGCTGCAGGAGTGTGCTGCACTTTAAGCTTCCAAACCTTAGCCACATTTTCTTATCTCCCCTTTTATATTGGAGCCAGAGAGTATAAGAGCATTTTTTCATCGTTAAGATCAAAGCTTATCTAGTTCTTGAAGATGCACTGTTGCAAGGAGTCCAAGGGAACTGAATGCCTTAGGAGAATGACAAGAAATCAAGGTCCTTGGAATGTTAACCATGTCCCTTTCACCACATGCAGACCTGATGGCTCTGGGAATCCCTCAGTTATGTCAACCTTCTAGATGTCCCTGGTGAACCTGAGCAGAGACCATGGGAGGTTTAGAAACACTGGCTTGAGGCTTTGCCCTTTCTCTTTCTTTCTTTCTTTCTTTCTTTCTTTCTTTCTTTCTTTCTTTCTTTCTTTCTTTCTTTCTTTCTTTCTTTCTTTCTTTCTTTTTCTTTCTTTAGATTTATTTTTTTATTATATGTAAGTACACTGTAGCTGTCTTCAGACACTCCAGAAGAGGGAGTCAGATCTCATTATGGATGGTTGTGAGCCACCATGTGGTTGCTGGGATTTGAACTTAGGACCTCTGGAAGAGCAGTCGGGTGCTCTTACCTGCTGAGCCATCTCACCAGCCCAGCTTTAACCTTTCTATGCTTTTTTCATCCCAGGCCAGGATTTGAACCAGTCATCTGTTGTCTCTTCTACAGTGAGATAAATGTCTCTGTGGTAGCTATCTCCAAAGCTATTTCTTTTCCCCTGCTGGAACAAGGTCTCCTGAGAAGCTCTACAAAGGCCCATGCTCTTAGATTCGGCAGAGGAAAAGCTTGCTTATGTGAATAGCTCTGGTCTTTTTCTAGACTAACATCCAGATAAAAGTACAAATCCGGTCCTCACTCCCTCCACTCTTCACCCCAGATCTCATGCTCAGGGAAGTGTCTTACTACCTGGGAGATTAAATTTGTACCCCCAGGGACCAAACTGTCTACAGTAAAAGAGCCAGATGCTACACGATGAACTAGAAGTCAACAGAACACAGCATCAGGAAGTACTGGTAGGGATGTGCAAAGCTAAATTAGCCAAGAGTTTGAAAATGGGGAGCTCTGGGAGGTGGTGATATGTGATGGAACCAGTGGCCAGACATACCATGGGCCTGCAGCCATCACACCATGACCTCTGCTTCAAGCTGCCCACACTTATTTGGTCACATCTCCAGACACTACCCCCAACACTGGGAGCTGTGATATGGATCCTTGGTGTTCATTTAACACCCACATAGCTCTCTTCTGTGGGCTCCTCTCTCTTTTCCATCACCCTTGCAAGCCTCCAGAAAAATAAAGGAGGAAAAGGTGAGGTGAGGAAGAGACAGAGGAGGGAGGGAGGAAATGGAAAGCTGCTAAGAGTCACCACTATTGGAGAGGAGGAAAGGATTCTGAGCTCCTTGGCGGTTATTAGCTAAGAAGCTGCCATGATGTGAGGGGATTGTGTGACTTCACAATATCACCTTGACACAGGAGCATTTACTGGCACCTGAAGAGGGCTAATTTCTAATCTTGATTCATGACTGGACTCCTGTGGGTCTCCTGTCTTTGAGGCGGTGGCGGTAGTACCCAACCCTAACCGTGCAAGGTAGGTCTTGCGCTTCTGGGTCTGCATGCTCCGTTCAGCAGTCCTGGACGAGACTCACACCACCAGCCCAGTCATTCACAAGACAGTATCTAAGAATGCAAGCTACGCACTAACAGCACATCTGGATTTCATATTCCCTGGGCTTCTTTTTCTTTTTTCTTTCCAAATCCCCCATCAGTTTAAGGCTTGTGTGATTACAGCTGGCTTCAGATCTATTACAAACATGGTGGTATATTAAATGACTGGATAGACAGAGGCCACGTCCATCCTTTCTTCTGTCCTCTCCTTTCTAACCTCACACGTACCTTCTCCTCTTGACTTTGCTACTTCAGCTCCCTACCCTGCCCACTCTCTGCTCTTTCTCTCCCAGGCTTTCATGGCATCCTCCCAAGTTGTCGCTTCACTTCCTGTGTCATGTATGTCTCAGCCTTCCCATTTTCAACACAAGTCTCATTCAGCCACTCACCATCTTGCACAACCACCAGTGCAAACCATTCGTTCACACTCCACGTTGTCTAACCTTGGTAATAACTCTAATAGAAAATTATTTGGCGACTGCTTACATCTTAAGAATAATCATTGTAAAAATTTTATTGTATATAGATAGATTTACTGTATATAGATTTACTGTGTATAGATTCTAGACATGTTACCAACTTTAATTTCTTTAGCTCTGATGTGAGCATGCGGGATGAACAGAGATCTAAGTCAATTCTATTCATGATTTTGACGTATAACAAAAACTGTAGGGTGGTACAACTCCTTTGGGTACTTCAAGCAATGAGTTTAATTAGAAAAATATATTTTAGAGACAGTCAAACATCTATTTCATAATTGAAATGAAGTTTTTTTTTTTAAATAAAAACACACTGGCCAAGAATTAGACACAATGAATAAGCCCCATTGGTATGGTTACTGTAATCCTAAGATGATTGTTTGAACTGATTTGTAATACGTAATAAAATCAACCAAGTTGAATACAACAATTCCACCCGGAAAATATTATATTGGTCATTCCAAAACTCTCCCACACTACGTGATACCTTCCAAGCTACATCTTCATGTTTTTACATCTACAGATCAGGAAGTAACTTGGGAGATAGGTAAGCCTCAAATTGCTTCAAATCTTAGAAAACTATGAGTGGAAAAACATTTTTTTTTTTAACCTGGGAAATTCGACATGATCAAATTTACTTTTCTCTATCAATCATAATTCAGGAAAATTTAGATTATTTTTTTTTTAAAAATCTCAACTTTACAGTTAAAACATTTAAAGAAATGTCATTGTAATATTGCTTGGAAGTCCTAAGGATATAGAACGAACCAATGACACCTTACAATCAGAGCTACCCCAGTTTCCAAGATAATTGATCTGTGCCTCACCAGGTAGCACTGACTGACCTGTACTCGATCTGCACACTGACTGGCCTTGAATTTACAGAAATCTACCTACCTCTGCCTTCTGAGTGCTGGGATCAAAGGTAGGTGCCACCACACCTGGTCCTTCCTTTCTTTTTTAGAGTCGATCTCACTTTGAAGTCAAAGTTGGTTTCAAATTCTCCTCCTTTTTAACTTCAGGAACGAATGCTGAGACTATAAGCCTGTGCATCCAAGCCAGGCATCACTTCCTGTCTAATACTGGTCACTTCCTATCTCAAGCTATCCCTAAATTCTAAGTCCTACCAAAGGGCGCCTGTTTCCCTGAAAACATAAGTGGGGTTCTTGGCTGGATCTTATTCAGGGAACGACTGCATGTCTGACCCAAAAGCTCTAAGAAGCTGAGTCACATCAGGTCCCTCTCTACGTGGATGGAAATGGACAACTAGCTGCCTTTCAACCCCTTCAGGGAAATGGCTGTGATGGGGTTAAGAAACTTGTAGTTGGTCTGAAGTCTGATTGTTTGCCTTTAATATGCTTCTTTTCTTTTAATCCTCTCTGCTCATTTCTTAACTACCTCTTTTCCTATGTAATTCTCTGTACTAAATTTTCTTTCAGAAATTCTTGTAGGGCCTACAGATATTTCTAAATATTAAATTGAATTTGCAGCCTAAAATACACACACACACACACACACACACACACACACACACATTAATATTGACATCTGTCCACTTTAATGGAAACGCTGCCCCTAACCAATTAACTGGGGCTACTCAGAGTCTCAAGGGGATCCAAGGATGTGAGAAAATAAGGGGATATGCAACTAATTATGTAAATTTGCTCCAATTATTTTCTTAGAAAGTTATGCAAGAATCTTTGCATGATTTTTAAAAAAAAAAAACTCTCCTGGGAATTTTGTCCTCCAAAATTAGACCAATTAAATTAGATTGCTGCAAGTATCTATTCTGATGAAAGAGATCTCTATGAATAACCCGGTCTCTATTCATCTTAAATTGTCCTTGCTCTTGCCAAGTGAAGGTGTGCTTTGTTCTTCAGACATGGTAATCTAGGCTTTCTAAGCAGTCAAAGCTACTTGCTGATTCCTTGCATTTACTAGGAACCTCATATGGTAATTTACTATGAAGAGACCAACTAATGACTTCAAACATCCCTAGACTATATTGTATGGTGCATTAGTTATGTCTGAGGATAGTCTTAACCCCCTGAAACCTCTCAAAATGGAGTTACTCCAGAAGCTAGTACAAATGTGGTGACCAGAAGAGTCCTAAATAAGAAAGTTACTCTGGACTGATTACTGGCCAGTCTACTGATAATTAATGCATCCTGTTGTGTCTGAGCAGTCATTATTTAATTAAAACTAATCAAACATATGCTTGAGACTCTCTTTCCTGACTTGGCTTAGGCTAACTAAAGAGTGAATTTAAAGGGGGGTTACTGTATTTTGAAGTGTGCACATGAGTGTGAAGTGTGCACATGAGTGTGAAGTGTGCATATGAGTGTGAAGTGTGCACATGAGTGTGAAGTGTGCACATGAGTGTGAAGTGTGCACATGAGTGTTTCTTTGCTTTTTGCAGATACTGGGTCCCTCTTTCTGTTTTGTTTCGACGGATGTGAGTTTGGTTATTGTCTTTCTCCTGCACCAACATATGACTCCCATGAAAAGGAAGATGGCCTCGTTCACCATTGTCTCCTAAGTCTGCCGAGACATATTGCAGTCTGGCATGTAACAGATGTCAACTAAGAATTTGCTGAAGAAATAGGCTCTGACTTACACAGACAAAAGCCAAAACGTGTTACCAGTGTTCCAAAGGAGAAGTCTAGCTGGCATCTTGTTGGGGGCCTGTGTGTGTTACTATGGTGTGTGGGGAGCCGCCCTCACATTCGCCATTACAAGATAGCGCTGATTGTCCTGTGCTCTAACAAACAAACAAGGCAGCTGCGCATGTGCTGGGTAGATTTCCATTCCCTTGTGCCCTGCCTTTCCCGTGGCGTCATCTGGGGTAA
>NC_034597.1:11302677-11328978 GCF_900095145.1 Mus pahari | reverse complement strand
TGTGTGCCGCGTCATTTCTTGCTGGCGGGAAGGTAGCGCGGGACAATGGTGGAGATCAGGTAGGATGAACACGTGTTCACAGTCAGGGTGGATACCTGTCTAGGGTTGTTAGAATTAGGAGCCTGGAACCCCGGCTTAACCAAGCCTGGGTCTTGACGCAGTGTGCCCCTACATAGGCGTTGCAAAAACTGCTTAGGAGGGAAAGCTTTCAAAGAGACTGGCCTTCTCTGCCAGCTGCCATCGGATTCATATATACGTGAATAGGACCACAGTGATGTTTAACAGCTCTCCACACTAGGATTACACTTGCATTTTCCATTCTGAATATGTATGGTCTGCCTCCCTGACTTCATTATAAGTTTTTGAAGGCAGGCACCCAGTGTATTGGGGATTATTATTTGCCTGGTGATGGAATGAAAATAGTTTCCAGGAGACTAAACACATGGAAATGAAGGACAGCCAAAGCAGAGTACATGCTTTCTGCCTTTGTCTATGCTCTCGAGGCTCCTGAAAATAATTCATTAAAAAATTTAATGGTTGATGCATAATGATCATTTTTAAACCATATAAGTCAGGCACACTAATAATCGCAATACCCAAGAAACTGAAGCAGGAGAGTCATGAGTTCAAGGCCAGGGTAAGCTACATAGTGAATTCCAGGTTAGCTTGAGCAACATATTAAGACTCCATCTCAATCAAAGTATTTTTTAAAAAAAAAAGAGGGAAAAAAGGAAGGAGGGAGGAAGAAGGGAAGGAGGGGTGAGTGAGCAACCCCGTATGTCACTGAATACCTTCCTTTTAAGCAGTACTCAGGGTGTGAGACATTGGCTACCCTCTGCAGTACAAAGCTGCGTGTATAGCGAGATCATCACCGTTGCTTTGCAGTATGATGAAAACTGCACAAAGTACTCAACCAGAGAAGTCATGATTTCAAATTATGAATGCCCAGTTGCCACCTCTTCCCAGAAGGGGAGATGAACCCTCAGGGGAATGACAGTTACACTTGGCTGAAGTCAGTGTCTCCCTGGGTCCTGCAGCTCCTGGCTATGCAGGCAGCATCCTCACTGCTGATGTCTGTAGACTGTATCACTCCTGCCCGCCTCACTCTCTTCAGACAAGCATCATCCTCACCCGAGAAGTACGTCTTACTGATTAGCTACAAAATGGAATGAATTCATCAGTGAAATATTAAAAGGTTTGCATAAGTTAGATAAATCTGCAAGACATAGACATTGCCAAAGTCTCTGAAAACTGTAAATAGACACCGTTCTTCCCGCTCGTCACCACCCTCTTACCACTGACACCGTTCTTCCAGCTTGTCACCACCCTCTTACCACCGATGCAGTGTGGTTTGATGTTTGATGAGCACAAATCTATCTAAGCAAAGAAACAGTTTTATTTCTAGGTAAGCATTGTAGAAGAACCAGGCCTGGTGGTGCAGGCCTATCATTCCAGCTTCATAGAAGGCCGAGGCAGGAGGACCTCAAGTTCAAGGCTTGTGTGAGCTACTTAGAGAACACCTGTCTCAAAACAAAGAATCAAAAGATATCTGTAGATCTATTTCAGTACATGCATGCATTATCTGGCATGCATGAGGCCCACTGTCCAGCTCTTAGCACCCCTATCCACGAAAGATAATTAAGAAGCTCTATCTGTTTCTTTTGGTCTCAGGATGAGTGGCAGCATCAGAAAATCAAAAAAAAAAAAAAGAGAGCAGATGCTCTGAAGACATCTTAGGAATATTTCCTATTTGTTTTAAAAAACATTTTCCCCCCTCAGGCTGGATACCCACTGCTGCTGGGTTTCCCTGCTTCTAAGTGCTGGGATCACAGGCGTGCACCACCGTCAGCTACAAACATGCTTCTTTTTAGGGCTAGAAGTTAAACACTTTTATTTTTGTTGGACATGGGTAACTACTCAGCTCTCCAGCAGTAGCACAAAGACAGCCTCAGATAGGCTCCTGACCCCGCCTGGTCTCCAATACAGCCTGATATCTAGATATTAGAAATGGAGTTTCGTAGTGAAAGTTATTGCTTTTCTTTTCATTCTTTCTCAATCTTTTAACTATCTAACAACCATTCTCAGCTCCTAGACTACACAAAAGCAGGCTAGGGTTGGTCTGTTTGCTAATCCTGAGCAGAGATTAATAACCTTATAAACAAGTGATAGCTTTCATTCTTGTCCTAAGTTTCCTGGGGAGCAAAAAGCTCTACGTCAGATACCAAAGCCCAGGACCAATAAAAACACCTCATCTAAGGTCTCATAGTCAATCTAGAAAAAAAACCTGCTCCCTTCAAGCCTGGCCATGGACTGCCGCAGCTAGATGCACTCAGGTGTGTAGAAAAATTGAGATTGTCATATCTCCTTTTGTCCTGCAAACTTTGGTTTCATAAAATGTTGACAAGAACTGTTATCTCCAGGTTAACGATGAATGCCCTGGACACTGAGTGCTGGCCTCTCTGTGTTGCCCTTGGCTCTGGTACGTGATTAGCGCTGTCTTCTTCCCATCCCAGACTCTACCTCGTCGGTCTGAGGTACTCAGTGTCTAGTTTGAGTACTTGCTTTTGTGAGTTGAATCTGTGATTCGGAATCAGGGTAGAGGCTATGGGAAAGTTCCTTTTCAAGAGAAATTTCAAGCAGATGGGATGAACTGGGGGAGAAGCTGATAGAGAATGGAGAAACCGCCTGGGTCCTCCCAGAAAGAGGCCTCCTCAGTACTTTGGGCCTGAACACTGTGTACTAGAGGGTGAGAAGAGGGTGCCCTGCAGAAGCAGGTGCTTGGCGCTTTCCCCTGAGCCTTCCTGGGTTTCGCTGCACTGAATGAGGCCCCCTCTGGCTCTGACTCACCATGTCTTCAGGCATCCAGCTCCCTGCCTCTTCCCAGTTCTGCCAATACGAGCATTTCGGGGTTCCTGCCCCTAACACCTGTCTCCACTCCCATTGCAGTCATCCGTTTGAAGTAGTGACGCTTATTTCCAAGACCAAAGCTGGGTTCTTGGAGTGGAGACGAATGCAAATTAAACCAGAAGGTGCCACACTTCTGTAATGAATCAAGTAACATGCATCTATGGTACGCGTTCAAATGCATTCTATGATTAAGACTCTACGGTTACTCTTGTTTAAGTGTGTTGTGAAACACGGATTCACAAAGTGCAGGCGAGTGTGCGGATTTGTATAGGCCTGTTAGGACTCAGTCCTTCGACACCTACCGTAAGCTCTGGAATTGTTTCCTTTCATTGCATAGTCTCTTATGAGGGCTATGTCCTGTAAGAAGAAGACGTCTTTGGGAACAAAGTCTAATGACACTTGTGCATGTCCTAAAGGAGGCCATTACTTGTTAAGAAAACATTAATGAAGAACATCCTTACTTTGAGGATGCAGTCACCAACATAATGATGAGAAGAGTGGATGAACTGAATACCCAGCGACAGAGGGAAGGCCAGCCTGAAGTGCAAACTTAACAGGGGGCTTATTTCTCTTACAGTGAGGACGAAGGGAAGTGAATACAAGATGTCTACCATTTATTTTCTCCTAGGAAGTCTGTTCTCCTCCCAAAGCTCTATCAGGAGCCATGTCCACTCCATCACTAACCGCTGAGGGGCGGGGGGGGGGGGAATGACTTAGGTAAACAAACAGAATTCGCAGTAACGCAGGGAAGTTGATGTCCTGGGAAGGCTGGAAGATTATATATTTCACAGGGAATTACTTTAATCATTCTACTTTGAAAACAGAACTACTTCTCCAGTCATTTAAAAAACTGTGTCAAAAGAGCCTCTGCTGTTCCGCTGGAGGCAGCTGCAGATGCTGGAGAAAAAGAATTAAGGAATCCAGACCCACTCCTCTACAAGTGCCAGTGCCTCCGAGGGCGAGGGCACGTTTGATCTCCTCCTCTTTCCTGTTTTCATTGTGCGTTTAAAGGGATAGCTCAAGTTCCCCTTTGTGCTTAGAGGTACGGGGACTGTGGGAAGGAGTCCCATCCTGTGAGTGTACCATAACTTCTCAGGACTGTTAGAGTGCATGGGTGTTTCCTGCTCCAACACAACCCGTGTTTGGTGAGTTGGGTCTCAGAGACCTGGTGCTCTGAGTGGACTGGGGTAGGGAAGGGAAGCGCCTGGTGCCTGTGTTTGTATACTTTTGAATTTCTGTCAGATTTGCTCTATAGTTGTCCCTGAATTTTTCCTTAAACAGTTATATGGTTTGTCTTGGCACTTGTAAATATTTAATAATTGGTTCTTCAGAGAAAAAGAGTACTGATTTATGACATTTACTGATTTTTTTTTTGTAGTACAAACACAGTAAGTTCTTAGTTTCTATGAATTCCACTTCCCCATATTTAACCAATTATAGACAACAACATCTGAAGAAAATAACTGTACTGAAGGTGTACAGAGAGACATTTTATTGTCTTTATCTGTTTTTATGTTTTATTTATTCCTTGAATGCTTCATATAATATATTTTGATCACACTCATCTCCTTTCCCAACTCCTGGAAGACCTCTTCAACCACCCAACCTCATATTCTATTTCACTTAAAGCACACACACACACACACACACACACACACACACACTCACACACATCCATATCCACAATATATATATACACACACAAACACATACATACACACACAAAACCAAAACAACCCCCCAAAATGAGAAACAACATCATCAACAATAACACCACACACACACACACACACACACACACACACACACACACACACAGAGAGAGAGAGAGAGAGAGAGAGAGAGAGAGAGAGAGAGAGAGTTCAATTTGTGTTGGCCAATTATTCCTGAGCACGGGGGCTGCCTTGCAATGTGGTTGAGACACCTTGTGTCACTTCATTGAGGAAAACACACTCTCCCAGCAGCCATCAACTGTCAATAACTCTGTGACTAGGGGCAGGACTTTATGCCAACATCCCCTCCCCCATACATACTGGTATTCCATCTGGGTTGAGCCTTTGCAGATCCCGTGTGTGCTGCTGTGACAGTCTCCGAGTTCTTACATGTGTCTACCTTGGTTTTTCTAGAAAACATGGCTTCCATGAGGTCATCCACCACCTCTGGCTCTTACAAGCTTTGTCTTCCTCTTCCACATAGACCCTGAGCCCAGAAGGAAGGGATACGATATAGAGACTCCCATTAAGGGATGAGAATTCCAAAGTCTCTTGCTCTCCACATACTGACCAGGGCGAGTCTCTATGTTACGGTTACCATCTATCTACTGCGAGAAGATTCTCTAATGAGGATGGACAATGTCCTGATCAATGGGTCATTGGGAGTCATTTTACTACGGTGTCCACGTAGCAGAATAATAGTGGTAGGTTCTTTCCCAGGGCCCATGGCACTGTCAGTGTGGTCAAGAATCTGGCACTACATAGGCCATGAGCCCTAGAGATAATTTGAAGTATGACAGGCGATATGTGTAAGTTACATGCAAACACTATACCATTTTATATAAGGGACTTATCATCTACAGAGTTTGGTGTTTGCGGGGTGTGCGTGTGTGTGTGTGTGTGTGTGTGTGTACACATGCTCAGGAATCAATATCCCATGAATACTGATGGGCAATTATTGCAAGATATTTGATCACACTGTGAACCCTGAGATTATGTTATTTACTCGAAAACCTGTTTTGAGTGGTGGTGTGGCTCAGTCTCAGCACACTTAACCCAACAGCTTTCTGCTTGAATACTGCAAACGGGATAAAACAATGTCAGCCATAGGGTGAGACGTAGAACAAGCAACCAGCCGACAGGAAGCGAACAGGGGATTCCTGTAGAGAAACCTGTAGAGACTAAGAAGGAATCAGGAAGCCGGATAGAGAGACACACAGGCTGTAGAAGGGAGGGACCTTGAGTTGGAAGGAGGTTGGGTGTGAGAGCAGGGTTGTGAGAGCTTCCTGGTGACAGGAGGAAGCTGAGGAGGAAGGTCAGCCGGGTGCTTTCTCTGCTTCTCTGAGCCACAGGCTTCCACCCCAGCATCGGGCTCCCAAGCCTTCACTGGTAAAATCGAATGATTGAGATTTTGTTTAAAAGCAACATGTAATGGACTAAACTCTTTCCTGGCTAACTCTGAGCCACCACCCTGGGGTGACCGGATGGAGAACTCCTAAACCCTACACTGCAGTGACTCCTAAGGGCTTGACCTACAAGTTTGTTCTTGTGTGTTTACCATGTTGTGAAAACACCATTATTCAATAGGAATCAAGCTTCAGATTTTGATCTCCTCCTGGGCCAGGGGTAATTAACTATACCAGTAACTCTCTTGATGCTAGGTAGCAATAGTGAGCCCCAGTCAGCTGGACAGTCACAAAGGGGACAGACAGTGCACCATAGCTGAACTGTTGACTTCTGTAGGGTAGGTGTAAGGGATGCGTTTTCAACCTACTGTGAGCTGACCAGGACAATCCAACCCGAAGTCTAGGAGCTCTGACTGTGTTCCTTCTGTTATGTAGGCCCAGGTGGAGGGCTGACTGGATCCCAGTTGTCCTCTCAGCCTAGGACATGCTTTCTGTGGAGAGGTTCAGCCCCTCTCTCTGCTGCTGGGTTAGCTTTCTTTGCACAAAGTCTTACTGGGCTCGGCTTCACATGTTCAGTAGTCTGCTTTATTTAGAACTGCTTCACAGTGCTGTAGTTCTCCCTATACTTTGTGTTCTATTGTATTTCTTTCCCCTTTCTCCTTGTTATTGTTAATTTCAGAGTTGAAGTCACCTCTTACCAAAACAGACAGCTCACACCATCAAAGGACTTGCTTTTTCATTGGAAATCCTTTGAGGGTCAAAAGTGACAATGTATTCCATGGTTTTATTTTTGTTACAAAGGTTTAACATGCTCTTTATGGTACACTAGTAAATATACCTTAAAAAGGAAAAAGAATAGACCAAAATATAGCCATAATCCAGACACACAGACAGACAGTCAGACAGACAGACAGACAGACACACAGACACACAGACACACACACACACACACACAGACATAGGCAGACAGACACATAAACACATACACATACAGACACACACACACATACACAGACATAGGCAGACAGACACATGCACACATACACACACAGACACACACAGACACACATACATACACAGACACACACACACATACACACTCACTTTCTGGCTCTGCATAGTCTGTGCTTGTTTCTCCTTGAGAATCTCAGTCTTTGTACTGCTCATGCGGTGGGATAGGTCTTGGCCCAGCTGTGACCTGGTTAGCTCTTCAAGCTTTCACTCTCTCATTTGGAGGGGTGCCCTGAAATTATTCAATTGTTCCAGGCAGATTGCTTCCCAGACTGAAGGGAAAACCCTACCAAATCCAGACACTTGAAGTCCAGCCATCTGAGGCTCATATAAATACAAACTCCAAAAGGCAAAGAGGGGCATCTTCCTTTGACATGGCTTAGAGTCCCACTTTTCAACAACAACAACAACAACAACAACAACAACAAATGTTTTTGTGTTTTGTTTTTGTTTGTTTGTTTTATTGAGACAGGGTTTCTCTGTGTGATTGCCTTGGTTGTCCTGGAACTCACCTTGTAGGGGATTGGTTCTCCTCTCTCTGTGGCTGCTCAAGTTCCTTAAATCAAATGGCATGTCATTTGCATGTAACCCACCCACACCCTCTTTTATACCCTAAGTCCTCTCCAGAGTATACAATGTATATGCTATCTAAATGGCTGTTATGGATCTGGGGCTCTATCTCAGTGGCATACTATCTAGTGTGAACAAGTCTAAGAGTTTTGACCCACAGCACTTTGTGTAGAGAAAAAAAATCAAGGTCACAGTGATACTTCTAATATAAACATGACACCTTGGGACTTTTGATTTTTGCAGTTATTGAAATTATTATCTCCTGATTACTAATATGGATGTTTTAAGCATCTTTTATCTTTGAAACAACAGCCAGGTTTCAGGAGATACTTAAAGAAATCTGAAGAGTCAAAGCAGAAACAAAAGAATGAAGGAAAACATTACTATATAAAAAAGTCACTATAATTAACACCCCTGGATTCTTTTTTGTTTGTTTGTTTTTGTTTTTGTTTTTCGAGACAGGGTTTCTCTGTGCAGTCCTGGCTGTCCTGGAACTCACTCTGTAGACCAGGCTGGCCTCGAACTCAGAAATCCACCTGCCTCTGCCTCCCAAGTGCTGAGATTACAGGTGTGCGCCACCACTGCCCGGCACATTCCTGGATTCTTAAGAGACGATACCGTCTCCTTAGGACTCCTGCAAAGAAATCTTACTCTGAGTTCTGGTTAGGTTTCTGTGCCCTGATAAACACGATCAAAAGCAACTTGGGGACGGGGGACAGTTCATTTCATCCTACAGCTTACAGTTTATCATGAAGCAAATCAGGGCAGGAATTGAAGGCAGCAGCTGAGGCAGAGGCCATGGAGGGCGCTGCTTACTGGCTTGCTCCTCGGGACTTTTTCAACCTGCTTTCTTATCCAACCCAGGATCACCTGCTAAGGGACGTCTGTTCCACAGATTCTCCTACAGGTTAATCTGAAAGAGAAACGTTCCCAATCGAGGTCCCTTCTTCCCAGATGACCCTAATTTGTGTCAAGTTGACAAAAACCAAAACCAAAACCAAAAACAAACAAAACAAATCCTAACCAACACATTTATGTTCAGAACTTTCATTGTCAAGTAATATGGATTCTGGGATTTTAAAACTACAGATGTGTGACATGCTAAAACGAGACTGACTTAGAAACACTAAAGAAGACCCAAACAGAATGAAGAGCTTAGAGTAAGGATGATTTAAAAATAATAAACCAGCCGGGCGTGGTGGCGCACGCCTTTAATCCCAGCACTCGGGAGGCAGAGGCAGGTGGATTTCTGAGTTCGAGGCCAGCCTGGTCTACAGAGTGAGTTCCAGGACAGCCAAGGCTATACAGAGAAACCCTGTCTCGAAAAACCAAAAATAATAATAATAATAATAATAATAATAATAATAAACCAAATTAATTAAAGATGTACAGTTCATCAAAAGAGAGTCAGCTCAAATCCCATGATGCTCCAGGGTTCAAGAGCTAGCAAAGAGTGCTTAACACCTCCCCAGGCCATAGACAGACCCCTTAGAGAGCGGCAGCTCCTGTAGAGGTCAGAGGTTGGTGTTCCCAAGGCCGATGCTTGAAGGGGCATGCGCCAACTGCGTGCGCAGCGCTTTCATTCACAAAGCCGATTTGGACAAGGACTGAGCAGTGGAGACAGTCTGCATATTTTTAAGCAGATGCTGCTGCTCATGGTGGACACTGGGAAGCGGGGCTGCTGCTAGAGAATGTTACTAAGGGTCCTAGGAATAGCTCCTACCCGGAGCTCGCGTGGCTTTGGCTTTGTTCCCTTGCTGTATTGCTGGAGGGTCTCTTCCTTTAGCCTGTCTCCCTTGCAGCTCCTAAAACATTTGCCTCACCCCTGTACAGGATTCCACTCTATTTAGAGAGCTCCTGGTGTTTCCTGGTAGCTGGTGATTCATTTTTCTCCCTTGTATCTTCTTTGTGGTTGGAGCTTTGTTTACCACCAGCCCCCAGAGAACAAAAGGTGCGCTTTTTTTTTTTTTTTTTGGCTGGAACCTGAGCTGGACCATTGCACCCCACACAGGTCAAGACCCGGGGGCTCCTCCAGCTTGCTTAGGTTTTCCTGAGTATTCTGAGATAAACGCTAAGGGTAGGATACTTTGCTTTCTGACTCAAGTGATGTTTTAGTGATTCATCCGTTATCTGAGATTTCTAGTAATAGTCATGTAATCTGAATGTTTATAAGATAAAACCTAAGTCACCTGCTCATTTTCAGAGCTGGAGACATGCCTTCTCATGTCTACGGGCCCAGTAAGATGAATATTGCTTGTACACTATGTTTGAAAGGCTGCTATGACAGAAGTCGGCTCCAAAGAAGCTGGGTCAGAATTCAGTTCTAAGTTAGGAATTCTGTCTTCTCAGTCCTGTCCCCAAACCACAGCTAGATCAAGAGGAATTTTGGTTGCATCTTATTTCGCCAAACAGAATTGCATCATTTTGGGGGGAATCAGAAGGGTGAGGAGGTGTGTTAAGCCAGAGTCATGCTTGCCAAACAAACGTAAGGCCTTCAGAATCACAGAATCGCAAGGGCACTACCCAGCACCAGGAGAGAAAAACCAAAGTCCAAGGAGTCAGTTGTCACAGCAGTGACAGTGAACCCGTGTTCCCCAAACAGCTTACTAACTCTGTCAGCCTGGGGGGCAGAGGGGGGTGGGGTGTCTTTCTTACTGTTCCACACTCTGTCAGCCTGGGGGGGGGCAGAGGGGGTGTCGTCTTTCTTACTGTTGCACACTCCATTCTTCTCGCCTCATTCCTGAAAGCCGCCTTACCACGGCTTCTTCCGCAGCGTGGCTCTGATCCACATGCAGGTCTCTTCCAGGTCAGAACTGCGCTTCTGTAGTCAGTGCTGCATCCATGGAACTCACTCCACTCATAGGCTCTGCACAGTCTGCAGATGAAAGGACCTACCTGAGTCGTCTCCCACATGGCTTCCATCGTCTGGAAGGCTTACACAAGGTCCTCCTGCCATTTAGGGACAGGTTGATACCTCATCGTCTGGAAGGCTTACACAAGGTCCTCCTGCCATTTAGTGACAGGTTGATACCTCTTCTTCCACGGCTGTCATCCATCTTCCCTAGGGGAAGACGGACTCCTCCCTCCCATCTCCCAGCACTGTGCGTGTGGACTTCGCTTTGCCTGGTGTGATACTGTAGTTAATTATGAACATTTTGCTCTTTCCCACTTCACTGTAAATTCCTTTAAGCTGGCTACGGGACTTGTAGCCAGGATCCTATTTATAGCTCTAGCAGTTACTCATTGAGACAATGTTAAAAGAAAAAAAAAAGTTCTGTTGAAGCAGGCTGAAGTTGACTATTTTTGGAAGCCCAACAGGATTTACACAGAGAATTCTAAAGAGGTGAAATTTGGCATTTTCTGTTTCTCCTCTGATAATTTTAGGTACACTCAAGGATATTTTTATCTCTACACTATGCCATAGATGAAAACAGGGAGGGCCCTCTTTTCCTGTTTCCTTACATTATACTCCATGTAAAGCTCAAATAAACATGTTTCTTAAGTAGCTTGTGCGGAGGAGGAAACCCTTTACCCCGAGCTGCAGGGGCAGAGACTGATGCGCTGGGGAGAGAAACCATGGCATAGCCGTAGAGGGGGTAAGTTCCCCAGTTACAGGCTCAAACCAGCTCCTTAAATAGGAAACACCCTCCAAGGAACAGTTGCCAGGCACCCCTGCCTGCTATTAAACCTCTGAAAGAGCCAGCCCCAGGAGCACAAGCCCTGAGCCTGCTCTGGACGGCCCCAAGTTCTGTCGATGTGCCCCTGGAACCCGGTGGTATTTACACGTACCAATCTTCCCCAGCAGTGAAACAGACTGGCCATTGAGGTGAGTCCCTCCACAGGCTGGGACGCCACCCATCCAGTTACAGGGTGTGGATCAAATTAGCAAGCATGTGGTGTGTGTTAAAGCCGTTCTCAGTCTCTGGACTGGTAGCGTCTGGGGTTAGAGAAGGCTCATTCTCAGGCCCCACCCCAAAGCTGGCTCCTTGATCTGGGGAGCGCCTTGGTCCTCCTCATACACAAAATGGAGCTGGTCCTGGGTTAGCTGATTGGGGAGTCTCTCCTCATCCTACCAGCTCAGTGTCCCAAATAAAACAACCCTGCTTGCCCAAGGCAATGCGGGCCTCTGAGCCTTCTCTGCTGTCTTCACAGAACTCTAAAGCTCTTAGGACAATGGCTTTAAGTGCTGTGAAAGAGGTGTGCCAAAGGGAAACAGGAGGAAAGGCAGAGACTCTCCTGACAGATCTTAGAAACTGCTCTTAAGCCCTAAAGAGTCTTGAGCTGCATACATGTCTTTCTCTGTTATTTCGTCCTGTTTGTCCATTTCTACCTGACACTAAGATGAAACGGAATGAAGGCAGCAATGTGAACCAGGTCTTCAGAAGGCTGTTCTTGGTGGCGGGTACGGTCCCTGGCTGGCAGAAGACCTCTGGCGCCCTCTAGGGGACAAACTGGAAAAAGTCCCTTTTAGGTCTCAAGTCTAGGTAGGCCTTTCCCTGGAGTGACAGGAAAATTTCATGGTTAAATTTATAAAATTAGCATCACCTACTAATAAGGAAGCTTATTTTAAAGTGATTCTTTTGTGCACATATACAATTGATCATTTGGTAAAGATGGAAGCAAATTTGCGAAGTAATGGTTTTTACACCAAGAAATACTGGCTGATGGTCAGCAGGATGTGGAGCATCTTAAACTTTTACAGAGTTGATCGATATTTGGATCGTATAATCGTCAATGCTGAGGATACTGCTTCACTTAAATATGTAGTACATATGACAAAAAATATAATTAGGGCTACTTTGAAAATTATATCCTAAACCTAAGCCCCTAAATCCGAGAGAGAGAGAGAGAGAGAGAGAGAGAGAGAAAGAGAGAGAGAGAGAAAGGGAGGGAGGAGGGGGACGAGAAGGGGAGGGGGAGGGGAAGAGGGAGGAAGGAAGGAAAGAAGGATGGGGGGAGGCAAAGAAAGGTGCAAGTAACATGGAAAACAGGACCCCATGTCATGAATCAAGGGCCCCGGGAATCTGGGAAGTACATTTTGAAGACATACTTCTAGACAACCTTCCTGCTCAGTGGCCCACACAGTAATTTCCTCTAAAACTTCTTCTGGGAGATAGATGCGCGACCGACACAGATCAGGATGAGTTGGAGCCAGGTGGGAGACCGTCTGCGGGCTATCCTCCCCCTAGCGGAGGGTCGCCGACAGTACAGCCGGTACAGCGGTTTCCATGGGTATGCGGAGACCTGATATTTTACAGCCACATGTCCTACATTTGCTTGTGTTGGGTCCTTCTGTGACTAAAATACTGGAGAAAAACGTTTTTCACTTGTTTTCGCCTGCCTCCGTTGCTTCCCGAGGGCTCCGCTAAGTACTCCCTTCTTCTAAGTTAGTTTTCTCTCACCACCAGATCATTTCAGATGTCCCTGGCTGCTGAAGACATAGCCATGGTACACTGTCCTTTGCTCTCGGTCTTTGATGAGAATCACTCTACACTGCAAACCCTGTTTGGTAGGTCTTCCCCAACTGCAGAGAGCTGTGAGAACGGGAACTCCGTCCACACCTTGGGCACAGAGCCGCGAAGGGGCTGCCTCACCTCTATCTAGGGTTAGCCTTGACTGGGAGCATCGTTCATCCTTCCCTCTCCCACAGAGAGATGCAGGTCAGTTCAGCTCTTCCCTTACTTGGAGCCTTGCTTTTCTGCTGTACCCTCTACTCGCGAATGCGTGGTTCTTGAGTAACTATGGACCACCGTTTGTGCTGACAGGAGCACCTACCTAACCATGGCTCCAAAGGAATTTGCTTGGATATAAAAATTCCCCACTAGAATTCAAGTCCCATTCCGGCTTCGTTTCCTTCATGTAGGAGCCATTGTGCATTAATTTTGTGTTTTGTGGAAAGGAAAGCTAGGCGTTTTGCTTTGTTTTCTCCGTATGCTGGAGATTGAATTCGGATCCCGCATCCGTCAGCTAAGCACCCTATCACAGAACTACTTCCTTTGTCTTTTTCTCTGGAGACAGGCTCACTAAGTTGCCCAGGCTGGTCTTGAACTCACTCTGTGGTATAAGCTGGCCTTGAACTTGTAGTCTTCCTGCTTCTGTTTGCTGAGTAGCTGGTATTTCAAAACTGCACACCAGCAGGCCTTTTCTTCTTGAAAAGGACTTGTGACCACCTAAGGCTGGGCATGGGTGTGGTGGACTTAGATCAAACTCTTTTGTGGTAACTCTCCGAAAGGCACTTAAAGTAAAATTTTCTATTTTTTTCTGACTTTTATCTAAATATCAGAGATACAGTGTGATTGAAATCATGCTGAAAGATTTATTTATTTTTATTTCATATGTATGACTGCATGGTACCTGCATGCTGTGATTGGTGCCTACAGAGACCAGAAGAGAGTTCCAGATCTTCAGAACTGGAGTTGTGAGCCACTAAGGGGGTGAGTGCCTTTAACCACGGAGCCATATCTTCAGTCCCTTGAGAACATTTTATTTATTTATTTCATATCTATTTTTTAGTTTTTTGCAGTTTTATTTTTTATTAGATATTTCAAATGCTATCCTGAAAGTTCCCTATATCTTCCCCCACCCCTGCTCTCCTACCCACTCACTCTCCCTTCTTGGCCTTGGTATTCTCCTGTACTGGGGTATATAGAGTTTGCAAGACCAAGGGGCCTCTCTTCCCAATGATGGCCGAATAGGCCATCTTCTGCTACATATGCAGCTAGAGACACCAGCTCAGGGGGTACTGGTTAGTTTATATTGTTGTTCCACCTACAGGGTTGCAGCCCCCTTCAGCTACTTGGGTACTTTCTCTAGCTCCTCCATTGGGGACCCTGTGTTCCTTCCAATAGCTGACTGTAAGCATCCACTTCTGTGTTTGCCAGGCACTGGCATAGCCTCACAAGAGGATGCTATATCTGGGTCCCTTCAGCAGAATCTTGCTGGCATGTGCATTAGTATCTGGGTTTGGTGGCTGATGATGGGATGGATCCCCGGATGGGGTAGTTTCTGGATAGTCCATCCTTTCATCTTAGCTCTAAATTTTGTCTCTGTACCTATATCCTTTCATGAGTGTTTTGTTCCTTATTCTAAGGAGGAATGAAGTATCCACACGATGGTCTTCCTGTTTGGTTTTCTTGTGTTTTGTAAAATGTATCTTGGGTATTCTAAGTTTCTGGGCTAATATCCGCTTATCAGTGAGTACATATCTAGTGACTTCTTTTATGATTGGGTTACCTCACTAAGGATGATATCCTCCAGATACATCCATTTGCCCAAGAATTTCATAAATTCATTGTTTTTAATAGCTGAGTAGTACTCCATTGTGTAAATGTACCACAGTTTCTGTATCCATTCCTCTATTGAGGGACATCTGGGTTCTTTCCAGCTTCTGGCTATTATAAATAAGGCTGCTATGAACATAGTGGAGCATGTGTCCTTATTACCAGTTGGAAGATCTTCTGGGTATATGCCCAGAAGAGGTATTGCTGGATCCCCTTGAAAACATTTTTGTCTCAAAGTGGAGAGGAAGTTTGATGTAGACAACCATCAGATTGTACAACTGGTTAAGTGTGATTTTCAATCATACCTCCGTTTCTTATTAACTTGAGCAAATGGTCAAACTTGATCTGGCAGAAGGATTGGAGGCAGGCACAGTTCTTCAGAGGAAAACGGCAAGTAGATTAAAATATTCCTGAGATAATAAACTATGAACTCTTTATATATCACAATTTAGGGATAAACTCCAGCAGCATTTACAACTGTATCAGGAATGAAAATCGAACCCAAATACGCAAAAAAGAGTGCCATTAAACTCTAAGTTGGAGACATCTGGAGTCTGTTGGGTTGCAGGCTCATCTGGATCCAGACATACCGATGGCATTCTCAGACCTCTAGCTCCAAGCCCTATATAAGCTCTTAAGAGCAGCCCAGTCTCTTATTCCACAAGCTTAGAAATCAGAGGCAAACAGAAACCAGTACCTGTGGTCCACTGGAGAGGGATGAGGTCAGAACTCTGTACAGGGGATGGTGAAAAGCCATTTTCTACAGAAGTGATGGGTAGTTGTTTAACAGAAGCAGAGCATATGCAATCTGAGTAAAACCAAGAGATGCACACCACAGTGATTCAGGATTAACTGCACTTCTATTGTCTTCTGTTTTCACCCCAATGCTGTTCCTTCCTATTCCTGAGACCTCCAGGGATCATTCTCTGATGCTTTATTAGTGTATCTGTGTATATATTTACAAATTATGATAATAATCACTAATGAGTTTCCCTTGCTACATGCCCACACTGTGCTAACTACGCTACATTACACCGTTCCCCCTCACTGCCTCAGTCCAGTTTGTTTACATACATGTAGTACTGGGAATCGGATGCAGGGTTTCTCACATGTACTAAGTCCACGTTCTAAGGCTGAAATACCCCCCCCCCCCAATATTTTAGTTTTCTTTATTCTTTTCAGGTTTTTTTTCTCCACTTGGGATAAGAAAATGTAGTTTTTGGTTTATAGTATGAGAGCCTACAGTTCCTCATGAACAGTGAAGGCGTGACAAACTGACGGGGCTGGGTCTGCAGTGGTGGGAACACAGGGCTGCTTGTTCACACGATGGTGGTCAGGCAGGAAGCAGAGTAATTGGAATAGGAGCAGAGTGGCTCTGACCCTCAAGGCCAACTCTCCACCTTGGGAACTCGGGCCCTCCAGCTTGATCTTTACCTTCTAAAGGTCTCTAAGCTTGAACAGTGCCACCAGCTGGGGACCAAGTGCTCAAACACGTGAACCTATGGGAGACATTTCACATAAAAGCTATATATCATTCTGTTCCTGACCCCCATGGACTCACGGCCACCTCACAACGCACAGTGTATTGAGTGGAACTTAAAGATCTTTGTAGTCTGACATTATTCAAAAGTTCAAAGTCCAAAGTTTCTTCCGAGACTCAAGGCAAACACTTAGCTGTGAATGAATGATTGGAAACAAAACAAACAAACAAAACACTAAAAAACAACCCAAAAAGTAATAACTTATAGACAACAGCTTGGCTTGACACTCCCTTCTAAAAGGAAGGAACAAAACCTTAAGAGAAGAAAGACTAGGTCAAGGCAGAACTGAAACCCAAGACGGGAAAGCCCATCAGACCCAGAAGCCCCATGCCCAGCATCTTCCGATTGTGGTTCTATCACTGAGGCTTAAACGGAGTTGATTATCGATGCCCCTAAAGCTCTGCTCCCGAGGCACGTGTAGTTTTTCTTTTGGGCCAGCTTTACTACACTCCTGTAGTTTCCTCAGTGAGCCCCCTGTTCCTGGCGTTTACAGCACCCCAGAGTCCCCACTTTGGCGTAGTGTTCATGCGCAGTAGCTTCTCAAGCTCTCCCGCATACTGCCTGATTTTCTAGAACTTCGGTAAAAATCTTGCGATCCCATAAAGACATGTTCTACACGTCTACAAATCTAGGACCATGTGAGGGGCACTGCCCATTTCAGCCGCTAGCTCAAGATGTAGCCGGGTTCCATTTCACTGCCGGTTACAGGAGCACCTCTGAGCTTCTGGCTAGACATGGGAAAACTGATCCCTCCGTCTTTCAGCTTGAGGAGAATGCCGGGAAAGCTCTGTTGGTTTAGGCATTGGCTCAAACGGCATCGTTTTCCACGTCTTTCTGCTCTACATTTTTACCTTTAATTCTCACTATAAACCTCATTAAATGTGGTCAGTAGTGATCATTTTGTGCAGTCTTGGAATTCCTTCTGCTATGTTAATTCATCTTTTATTTTTGAGTTTAGTTTTGCTCAAAATTTCAAGTCGAAAGAAGAACGTAGCCAGTTTTTTTTCTTTCGTTTTGCATTTTTCTTTTATTGAAAATTTTTTTTTCATACAGTACACTCTGATTATGGTTTCCTCTATCCAACTCCTCTAAGATCATCTTTCCATCTCCTTCAATATGAACACACACCCTTTCTATCTTTCCTAGAAAACTAATAACCCTTTAGAGAATAGTGATAAACCAGCCTGCTTCCAAGTCAACTTGAAAAAATGTTCATTTTTGTTTATGATTAAATATGTTTTTCAAGGATTGGGCTATACCCCACAGGTAACCTTAACTTAAATGGTTCTGAATGACTTGTTCCAGGAATGGCAAACATGCCCTTTTTTTCTAAAAGTAATTATGACCGCCTGTTGTTATGACCACCTGTTTGATATGACCACCTGTTGTTATGACCACCTGTTGATATGACCACCTGCTGTTATGACCACCTGCTGTTATGACCACCTGTTGATATGACCACCTGTTATAACCACTTTGTTGTGATGCTCACCTCACAACTACATCTTTGTCTCAGGAAATTGTTATGATCAACTTGTTATGTTTATGTTCTGTCTCTGTAACCTCACGTATTTGCCTGCCAAATCCCCATTTGGAAATTCCCTACTCCTGAACCATAAAAACCTTGCTTTCACCAGTGTCCAGTGCTGATCTCTAGAACCCCACCTTTAGGGTGATACAGCCTGTGGGTATGAGTAAAGAAATCTTGCTTCAATGAACTGTTTACTGTTATTTGACCATAATCTGGGTAGGTGGCCTTTATCCTTGCATCTGTGGGAATAACAAATAATAATAAAATAAAACAGATAAAACAAGAACAAAGCAGATTAGGACAAAACCAATAAACGTAAGAAAAAGAGTCAAAGAAAAAGCATGGAAACACATATAGATGCAGAGACACACATTTGCACAGGAGTCCCATTAAAACACAAAACCAGAAGCCACAATCCATAAGCAAACATCTGTAAAACTTTTCTTTTAATGTCCTGATAAAATACAGGACACAGATAAAATCCAGGGATGTTGTTGACTTTGTTTGTTGCTGGCCATCTACTCCTGAGCATGGGTCCTGCCCTCGAGAGTGGTTTATATCCCCAGTGAGACAACCTTGTATCAGATTCAAAAGACACTCGGGGACAAATGGCTACTGTGGTGCCTTTTCAGGCTCCAGGCTCCCTGAGTATCACAAGTACCAGTGGCTCCTCCCAACTTTTCTCACCTGTCTTCTACTCTAAGCTTCTCCAACTCTTAAGCACCCCTTGCCCAGCTTCCTATGTCCTTAAAACTCTACTCCCTTGGTTCCCTCTGTCTTAGTCTCCCTTAGTCACACTCTCTTTGGTTTCCTCTCTTGCTCTCCCCACGTTTCTTTCCTCTTGCAGCCAGGTCCAGTGTGCTGGCCATGTTCAGCCTGTTATTTACTCTCTCTGTTCTAGACTCTTCAAGATGCCTCTGGTTGTATTTTCCTTCATACCTACAAGAAAAACCTTCCCCTCAACCATGTATTAGAGCAGTCATGTCATCAGTTTATACACTCTGAGAAAATGAAGTTTTCATTTACAAGTGATCAGTTGGAGATAGCTTCTAAGTTTGGGATGGAGGCTTGTGTCTACTTGTCCTCTCTGTACTGGGGCCATAGCTGGTGCAGACCTGTGTGGGCTCTGTGCATGCTGCCACAGTCTCTGTGAATTCATATTTTGTCCACTCTGATGTGTTTCCAGGGCCTTATCTTCTTGGTGCCCTTCATTCTCTCTGGCCCTTAAATTCTTCCGACCTTCTCTTCTGCAGAGTTCCTGGGCCCTGGAAGGGGGAAGGATTTGATAGAGCCATCCCATTTAGGCCGGAGTGTACTGAGGTTTAGAGGTTCTCACTCCATGCACACTTGTCTCCCAGTGGGTATCTGTATTCACTCCCATCCACTGCAGAGGAAGCATCTCTTATAAAGGCTGAGGAAGGCATTGATTTATGAGTGTGGCAGAATGTTTTTAGGAGTCATTTTATGGCTAAATTTCTTTAGAATTTGGTTTTACCCTAGATCCCTGGCCTATCTTGTTTCAGGTTTTTGGTCACCCATGAAGTATCAGGGATAGGTTCTACCTCCTGGAGCTGTCCTTCAGTCAAATCAGACATTGGTTGGTTACACCCACAGCTCTGTGCCACCATTGCCCTAGTACATCTTGCAGGTAGGTAGGTTGTCATTGTAGATCAATTTGTGATGGCCTGTATATGCTTGGTCCAGGGAGTGGCACTATTAGAAGGTGTGGCCCTTTTGGAGTAGGTATGGCCTTATTGGAGTAGGTATGGCATTGTGGGTGGGGGGCTTTAAGACCCTCATCCTAGCTGCCTGGAAGTCAGTATTCTGCTAGCAGTCAGATGTAGAACTCTCAGCTCCTCTTGCACCATGCCTGCCTGGATGCTGCCATGTTCCTGTCTTGATGATAATGGACTGAACCTCTGAACCTGTAAGCCAGCCCTAATGAAACATTGTCTTTTTATAAGACTTGCTTTGGTCATGGTGTTTGTTCACAGCAGTAAAACCCTAACTGAGACAGGTTTGTAGCTGGGTTGGTTTTTACTTTTCTCCTTTGCTAATATGTAGGATACCTTCTGGTGTCTTGAACCCAGTCTGTAAGTGGTGAAGGTTCTGCAGTTATGCTGCATTTTTCTCAGGGTCCATCATAGTAGGGTTGCTGGGCTCTAGTGGGCACATATTGTTCTGGCTATTATCAGTTTTGTTTTTATGATGGCTTTAGGCAACTAGGGTTGGGATGAGTGTAATTTAGCTGCTAGTATCTGGTCTTGTGTTTGTTGAGTGGGTATTCTGTTCCTAGGCTTGCC
This sequence comes from Mus pahari, assembly GCF_900095145.1. Lineage (NCBI taxonomy): Eukaryota > Metazoa > Chordata > Mammalia > Rodentia > Muridae > Mus > Mus pahari. The sequence goes on along the minus strand of NC_034597.1, from coordinate 11,308,717 downwards.
CTCCTCTCTGGATCAAGTACAGTGTGGTGGCTGTGGGTTGACTGGTAGAGAATGCTTCTGAGAGTCTTCCAGGTGTGGCCACTGAGGGTCCATGTAGAACATGTTTCTAGGTATTAGGAGCTGTGCTGAGGAGGAGGGTGGGTTAGAACTGTAGGGTATGTGTGTGTGTGTACTGGAGGGAGGAAAGCTGTATCTCTCACCAGAATTCTCATAGTCCCCTGGTAATCGAGGCTTAGAGGAAGAGGCCAGTTGACACAAATAGACCAGAAACCTTTCTCTATCTGGGTACATGTAACAGAGCATGTTCAAGAAAACTGTGTGCTACAGAAATGTGGAGGAGATAGGTACTATATAAATGACCTTTAAAGAGTCATGAGATGGAATCACTTATAAATGGCACCCAAACAGGATTCAAAGTCTAAATTCCAGGAGGAAGAATGAGTGCTGGGCTTTCATGGGCCTCTTCTTTATGAAGTAAAGTGTGTAAAGGACAAGCAAGTGAAGTGAGTGATCTGTTACAGTGGCTGAATGGGTGCAGTGAAGCACTTCATCTGTTACAGTGGATGAATGGGTGCCAGAAAGCAGGGTGCTCAAATACGTGGGCACCAATTTGCAGAAACAGTAAGAACTTAAAAGGCCAATCAGGAACAATATGCAGAGGGCAAGATGAGAGGGGCTGCTCCAGGGAGGAAGACATCTGGTCTGCAACAGAAAAATATTGAAATGGAAACGACAACAGCAACAACAAACAACAACAATAACAACAAAGAATATGCAGAAAACACCTGAAAATGGAGATGGTGGCAGTGCCAGTGAGATACCTCAGCCTCCTGGGAAGAAGAGAGCCCGGATAGATCCTACCATTGAAAACAAGAAACATTCATGAACAGAGTTGAAGTTAAAGTGAGGATTCCTGAAGAGCTGAGACCCTGGCCTGTGGATAACTGGGGCTCGTTCCCTAGACAAAAGCAGCATTTCATCTTCCTGCCAAGAAGAGTGTGGGTTCCCAAATGATAAGGAGTACGCTGTTCATGAGGCTGTGGCAGGGATGAAGGAGTACTTCAATGTAGTGTTGGGCACTCGGCTCCTTTACAAACTTGAGAGACCACACTATGCTGAAATCCTCGCCGATCAGCCGATGCACCCATGTCCCCGGTGTATGGAGCACCACATTTACAGAGATTATTTGTGCGAATTGGAGCGATGTTGGCCTATATACCTATAGATGAGAAAAGCCTTGCTTTATTACTGAACTATCTATATGATTTCCTCAAGCACCTGGTGAAGAATTCTGCAACTTTGTTCAGTGCCCATTGATTATGAAGTGGGTCCTCCCGAGTCCCATCGGAAAGCCGTGTAAACAGTTTGGTTCTTAGCCCTTCTCTTGTACAATTGATGTATAACAGAGTTGATGCTTGTTTTCTGTTTGATTTTAAACAGAGAAAATAAAAGGAGTAACTGTTCCTTTTTTCTTTCTTTTTCTCATTTCAAAGTTTCCACCAGTGTATCCACAGAGGGACATGCCGTAGTGTTTGCCTAGTTGACAAAACTGCTTTTGAATGCTGGTGGTTCTGTTCCTTTAACACTGTGCACTTTTATAAGATGTGCTAATGCTCCATGACACAATGCTCTGATTCCTAGTGCCGCAGTTCACTTCAGTGTATATAACTGAACACTCATTCATCTGGGCCACCCCTTTTTTAATACAAAAATGATCAATGTGTATTTATTTAATATACATTGTTAAGGGTTCAAGCAGACTTAATTTAAAAAACAAAACAAAATAAAAATAGCAACATAGCTTAGAAATCAAGGAGAAAGGACAGATAGTCTAAGAATAAAGGACGACACAAAAGAGGGGCTGACAGCTTGCATCAGGGATCTTGGCTGGAGGCCTGCTTTGAATAGATTTCTTGCAGGTACTTCTTAAACTCTGTGGGAGTTCTCCAGAGCTCCGCAGCGTGTGCTCAAAGGGCTATCGATGTTGGGTTCTCCTAGCAGGCTCTGGATAGAGAGCAAGGTGGTCCTGACATCATATAGTACAGACCACTTATCCTTGAGGATGTCCAGGCAGATGTTGCCCTGGGTGTCCACGTTGGGGTGGTAGCAGGGTGTGAGGAACTTCGCTGTGGGTGCGTTGTAAGGGTAGCCACTGGGGAACCCTAGGGAGAGTTTATACCTCAGGTCTTCATATACGGTGCCGGCTGCTCCGTGGATGGTCCCAACCCATTTGAACAGGTTGTCTGACTCAGGGAAGGTGGAGATTCCTTTGCCACCAGACGTCGTGAGGATCTTCAGTTCCTGCTGTAGCTGCTTGCCCACAGGGCCCTGGGCGGCACCCCCGCGGGGCTCGGCTCCTTTTTGAAACGTGGCAACGTTGGCAGCAGCTGGGTTGCGGTTTTGTGAGGCCATTCCAGAGGCCTTTTTTATTTTTATTTTTTATTTTTATTTTTATCTTTTTTATGGTGCTTGAAGAGCCTGTCCTTTGCAACAAGTCATCCATGTCGTTCCTTGGGCATCTTATCTTTGCTCGATTATTAAAGAATGGTGACTTGTTTTCATTTTTTTTTATTATTTTCTTTATTTACATTTCAAATGCTATCCCGAAAGTTCCCTATACACCCCCCCCCCCGCCCCTGCTCCCCTACCCACCCACTCCCACTACTTGGCCCAGGCCTTCCCTTGTGCTGGGTCATATTAAGTTTGCAAGACCAAGGGACCTCTCTTCCCAGTGATGGCCGATTAGGCCATCTTCTGCTACATATGCAGCTAGAGACACCAGCTCAGGGGGTACTGGTTAGTTCATATTGTTGTTCCACCTACAGGGTTGCAGCCCCCTTCAGCTCCTTGGGTACTTTCTCTAGCTCCTCCATTGGGGACCCTGTGTTCCATCCAATAGCTAGCTGTGAGCATCCACTTCAGTGTTTGCCCGGCACTGGCATAGCCTCACAATAGGCTGCTATATCAGGGTCCCTTCAGCAGAATCTTGCTGGCATGTGCATTAGAATCTGGGTTTGGTGGCTGATGATGGGATGGATTGCCGGATGGGGTAGTCTCTGGATAGTCCATCCTTTCATCTTAGCTCTAAATTTTGTCTCTGTACCTATATCCTTTCATGGGTATTTTGTTCCTTATTCTAAGGAGGAATGAAGTATCCACACGATGGTCATCCTTCTTGGTTTTCTTGTGTTTTGCATAATGTATCTTGGGTATCTAAGTTTCTGGGCTAATATCCGCTTATCAGTGAGTGCATATCTAGTGACTTCTTTTGTGATTGGGTTACCTCACTAAGGATGATATCCTCCAGATACATCCATTTGCCCAAGAATTTCATAAATTCATTGTTTTTAATAGCTGAGTAGTACTCCATTGTGTAAGTGTACCACAGTTTCTGTATCCATTCCTCTATTGAGGGGCATCTGGGTTCCTTCCAGCTTCTGGCTATTATAAATAAAGCTGCTATGAACATAGTGGAGCATGTGTCCTTATTACCAGTTGGAAGATCTTCTGGGTATATGCCCAGAAGAGGTATTGTTGGGTCCTCCGGTAGTACTATGTCCAATTTTCTGAGGGACCGCCAGACTGATTTCCAGAGTGGTTGTTCAAGGTTGCAATCCCACCAGCAATGGAGGAGTGTTCCTATTTCTCCACAACCTCGCCAGCATCTGCTGTCACCTGAATTTTTAATCTTAGCCATTCTGACTGGTGTGAGATGGAATCTCAGGGTTGTTTTGATTTGCATTTCCCTGATGACTAAGGATGTTGAACATTTTTTCAGGTGTTTCTCAGCCATTCAATATTCCTCAGTTGAGAATTCTTTATTTAGCTCTGTACCCCATTTTTTAATGGGGTTTTTTGAATTTCTGGAGTCCAGCTTCTTGAGCTCTTTGTATATATTGGATATTAGTCCTCTATCAGATTTAGGATTGGTAAAAATCCTTTCCCAATCTGTGTTTTCATGGTTTTTGTATTTGTGTCTAATGCACATTTTAACATGATAGACACAATGCATCATGTAGCTACAATTTTATGGAAAAGTCAATCTTGTAGGAGTTGTTTTTCAGATATTCAATAATTTTTTTCTTTAAATAAATAAATAAAGAAAGAAAGAAAGAAAGAAAGAAAGAAAGAGTTACAAGACTTAAATATATGTCTTTCTCTAGCGCCACGGTCCATTATCAAGAAAATTCCGGCAGGGACACATGGTAAGTTACCAAAAATAGAGATCATTTGTTAAGAAAAGAGAAAGACACTTCTGAAAATGAGACATTGCCAGCATTTTTTTTAAACCAGTGTCCCTTCAAGGTCCTCCTGGATTTGTCTGTCCCTTTTCTCTCTGGAAGTATCCTTTTTACAGCCTTTGGGTGTATCTTCTGCCTACCTGACTTTCCTCTAAGCACTTAGTTTACAGTGAGAGTAATGGTATTAGTTCCAGAAGTCCTGGTATCTAGCTCAGATTCACCAGTGATGGACTCCATAGTCCTCATCAGTTAGGTAAGAAGTGTATATGCATACGTTCTAAGACCAGTTTGCCCATCTTAGGAATGGCAAGACACCAAAGCAGACCTCTAGGAGTCTATAGAAAAAGAAGTTTGAGCCTGAGGGTCATTCTCAAGCGATTTCCAAACTTGAAAATCGCTTCTATTAGGGACAGTAAAAGTTCCCTAAGCTAAAATGGTCTTGAGAAAGAAAACAAAGCCAATGGCCTCTTGTCTCAAAGTTTGCTACAAAGCTATATCTATGAAAACATTATGGAAGTGTCAAGAGGACAGAGGTAGAGAGCAATAAACAAAGTAGAAAGGCCAAAAGAAATTAAACTGTCATTATGACTCATGCTCACACAGCGCACCCCAGTCCTCACTGAAAAAGCGGTTTCTTGTAGGACATGGCAGTTTGCACAGATCTACAACTGCTCAAGGTGCAGAGAATAAGAGACTGTGGAATGCTCAGCCCTATGTGGGACATCTACATCATACTTGCTCCTCTCTGTGCTCAGGGATCATTGAGTAATTGGGTAGAGCGAGCATATGAAATTATCAAGGAGCTAATAAAGCATGAGAAAGTGTGTGTGTGTGTGTGTGTGTGTGTGTGTGTGTGGCGATTTAAGCTGCCAGAATTGTGTTTGTATTATACCAGAGAAAGGATGATCTTTTAAAAGAATATTGGGGAAACTAGATATCTATGTGTAAAAACAAATTAAACTGGACAGTTATCTTACTCCATACACAAGTCAACTCAAAATAGATGAAAGGCTGACATGGCACACACTTTTAACCCCAGCTCTCAAGAGGCAGAGGCATGCAAATCTCTAAATAGTATGTTACAGGTCTGCCAGAGCTACACAGTCATACCCTACATAAAGAAGTAAGTAAGTAAATAAACACACACACACACACACACACACACACACACACACACACACGCACACGCGCGCGCGCACACACACACACACACACACACACACGCACTTAAAGACCCCAAATGATACACCTCTCAGAGAAAAACAGTAGGGAACATTTTCATAATATTGGTCTTAGCAATCCTTTCTCACATTTATCTTGTGGTGGAGAAAGAATAATGGAATTCAGGTCAGAAATCCTGGGCTGCAGCTCAGGTTTACTATCAGCTGTCTCCAGGACCCTCATTTTCTCACCAGTAAGGCAGGAGGACTCCCAGGCAGTGAGACTGAGAACAGACAAGTGGGGCTATGTCACAGCAAGGAGCTTCGTCAGAGCAAAGGAGACACAGAAGAGTGAAGCAGCAGTTCACAGAATTAGAGAAGATATTTGCAAGCCATCCATTGAAATGAGATAGGTAAAGAAAATTTTTACAGTAGTTAGAAAAGAAGTAGCCTTTAAAAAAGGTCATAAAATCTGAAATATATCATTAAAGAAGGGAAGCAATGAAAACAATGAAGGGACCATGAAATATACCAATAAATCAGAGGATTGGAAATGAGGATATATGACCTCACATTTGTTAATGTGGTTGTCAGAAGAAGAGGAGGAGGAGGAGGAGGAGGAAGAGGAGGAGGAGGAGG
>NC_034597.1:11285141-11302604 GCF_900095145.1 Mus pahari | reverse complement strand
GAGGAGGAGGAGGAGGAGGAAGAGGAGGAGGAGGAGGAGGAGGAGGAAGAACAGCAACAGCAGCAGCAGCAACAACAGCAACAAAATGCAGAAACCAATATGTATTAACAAACATAGGGAGAAAGTAGAATTGGTACACACAGTTGGTAGGGATATAAAATGGTATGGCCACTGCATTATCAAGGTTCTCAAAAAAGAGAGCTACTGTCTGATCCATCTATCCCACTTCTGAATTTTATCCAAAAGAACTAAAACCAGCACCCCACGGAGACACTTGTGTTCTTGCTTTTATTGGAACACTATTCACAATAACCAAGAGGTGAGAACAACTGAAGCATCCATCAATGCATGAGCGGGGAAGAAGATGGATTATACGCTGTGCACATTTATAGAAAAGGGGCGTCTTGTCATGATATCACATGACTGCCCCTCAAAGGACATTATCCTAAGTAGAAGAAGCCAGTCACAGAAGAGCACACTTAGGATGATTCCAGTTTTAGGAAATATCTACAGCAGAAAGTGGACAGAGGGTTGGCAGGAAGGAAGATTGGGAGACAAAGCAATTGCTGCAGACGTAGAGTTTAAGTCATGCAAGCCAGGAAAGCTCCAGAGGTCTGCAGGGACTCTCATGCCACACAGCCTTGAGGTCTGCAGGGACTCTCATGCCACACAGCCTTGAGGTCTGCAGGGACTCTCATGCCACACAGCCTTGAGGTCTGCAGGGACTCTCACGCCACACAGCATTACAGTCATCAATGACAAAACTGCATAATATGCTTACATTTTAAGGGGCTAAATATAACACTGAGTTATTTTTCTAAATTGTGTATCTTTCAAAACAAAAAGCTCCATGATGTTTGAGAGTGACAGAAAGAGCTATAGGGCCTTTGCCTTGTTTAATGAAGTTTGGCCAGCAGCTGTGCACTGGTGGACACAGTGGGAGCAGCTGAACAAACATGATTATAGTTTCTAAAGTTTGTAAGATAATCACACATAAGAAGGAAACAGCTCTTACTCCTGGGGTTTCTGTGGCTAGTATGTGCCTAGGAATTTGATCTTGGATTTTATTTCCTAGATTTTATTTTATAGGACAGCAGAAATTGAAATCTCTCTCTCTCTCTCTCTCTCTCTCTCTCTCTCTCTCTCTCTCTCTCTCTCTCTCTCACACACACACACACACACACACACTTCACAAATCACAGGACAAGCATTTCCTTGTTTAGCTGAAATGGCCATAAATGCCCATATTCCAGTCCAGCTCTCATTTACTCTTGGAGGAAGCAGGCATGCCCATGTTTGGCTCAAGCTCTGTTGCCACTGAGACTTTGGCCTCAAATCTAGGTCCCTCACCCTAGGTCATCCTATGAGGACCGGGGGGGGGGTGTCAGCCAAGAATTTGTGCCCACAGTTGAGTCTATACCTCATCTTGTTCCTCTCTTCAGTTATTCCCTATGTATACACTACTCAAGGTTTTTCTTTATCATATTATCTTTCTTTTACCTCACACAGATATACTTGCAGCCAGTGCTGAACTTGGATTGGAAGTCTGGAGACAGAGACAGGTGCCTTGATAAATGGAGAAAACATCACCTCAGACATACACCCTAGTCTTTCTTGCAAGCTGTAAACATCTTTACTAGGAGTAGAAAGGCAGCTGGAACCAGAAAACAACAATAAAAAATCTTAACCAGTGATCTAACTCCAGATACATGTCTCATGATAAAACAAGACAGCTTGTGTCCTCCAAAAAAAATGACTAGTCCCTAAAGTAGCCTAGAAATTTCCAGGTCCATAATTCAAGAGAACACTTAGAAATATGTTCAAACAACTCAAAGAATGTATAATCAGATTCCAAGAGAACACAGAAAGCTGGATGAAATAAGAAAGTCAGCTCAGTATATGAAAATAGATATCAATAAAGAGAGAAAAATACTGAAGAAACTCCAAACTGTTGTGATGAGGGAAATGACAAACACACAGAACAATGGGAAGTTTTCTGGAAAGCCTCATCAGGAGAATGCATCATGTGGAGGATAGGGTTTATGGACCTGAAGCAAAGTAGGAAGGAGTTGGGTCACTCAGTCAGTTGATGACAATATAATCAAACAGGAATGGAACATGCAAGATCTTTGAGATACCACAGGAAAGCAAATGTTATTAATTATGGACCTAGAAGAAGGAGAATTTTGTGCTCCCAAACTGTAAAATATAATTTTTTCTTTCTTGGTACCACCGCTGCCACCACCACCACCACCATCATCATCATTGTGAGCATCATCCATTTTTAGAGAGGGTCTCACTATAAAGTGCTATCTGGCCTGGAAGTCACTATGAAGATATGTTCCAAACATAGGCAGAACCTATGGAGAAACATTGCTTACTGGCTTACTTCTCATGGAGTCTACTCTTTTATACAACTCAGAACCATGCCTAAGGATGGTAACACCCACAGTGTGTGTGTGTGTGTGTGTGTGTGTGTGTGTGTGTGTATGTTTGTATGTTCCTCCAGACCTTGGGAGTCTACGGACTGTAATAGGGCCTCACTGTTTCCAGGTAATGATAGTGATGAATGAGTCCAAGGAGCCTGCCTTTGAGTGGCAGAGCTCTAATCTCCTGTGCTCACCTTGGAGGAACATTGGATACCCGTGGGCCTCAGGCCTGCACCAGGTGAGCCTAGGACATCCCAGGTGACCTTCCTGCTGCCATGGCATGACTCTGCAGCCACCATTTCCCTGTCAGCAAGGAGCCTTGATGGAGGCAGCTTCTTTGCAGGGCATCTAGGATTCCTTGGGTCCTACTCTCCAGGGCTGGGACATGGAGAAGCCCAACCAGACCTCCTAGGAAGTCTCCAGTTGGGTGGCCACTGGCCTGGACTAGTTGAAAGGATGGCAGACTGAGCAAGGCCAAGCCTGGCCATTCATGGCCTCTGCAGCCTGAGGCAGAGATGTGCCAGGAACACCAAGAACACTTGGCCATAGCTGGGAGGGGACTGAGCCTTGGATGAACCCTCAATCTGGATGAACAGAGTCCTCCAAGGTCCCGATGAAGGTGAGCAGTGCCACAGAGAGGTGAGGTAAACAATGGATCTTTGGGCTAAGGGTCCTTCATTTTATTTGGCTCTGATGTTTACACAGTATACTTCAACGGTAAAGGATTCCTAATTAACAACATCTAGTCACTCTAGATGTTAAAGAGTTGGCAGAGTATGAGTATGCAAAGAAGAGTTAGTAGAACAATACATTTTGCACTTTTTGTGTTAAAATTTCTTTTAATTACTCTCAAGTACTTGCCATTTGCTGATCTGCTGTGTAAACAGTGAATAACACCCCCTACTTGAAACATCTGGTCTATCTCTATGTTTAGAAGTACTCAAGGTCTGTTAAATGTAGAAGTAGTGAAATACCACACTGTCAATAACTTTTTGCTAAAAAGCATGAGAGTGGAATTTATGAAGCGCTCTGTGGACAGAACTGTCTGGACATGCTCAGTGTTTTGGAGGAGGTGCTGGGAGGCAATGACACAGTCCATGCAGATGTATTTATAAGGAACTTTTCTGATGCCATTTCTATATATTTGCATTTTGTTTTGCTGTGTGTTACATACACTTGATTCCTGGACTGAGAGAAATGGAAGAGGGTCTAGACCAGATCATGGCTGTTTCAGTAGCAGTTTTTGACTGCAGCCTTTGTCAGGTGTGCAGTCTGCTCAATGCAGTGTACATATGATGGGGTAACTGAGGTGCTTACTGGAAACATCTGATCTCTATACTTTAAAGACGACACAGCAGACTTTCATTTAGTAATGAGTGTCTTTAATTCTAGACGCAAGAAGTTGTATCCCTGTGTTGCAGGCCAGCCAGGGCTATAGACACTTTGCCTCAAAACAGTCAGAAGATGTGCACACTGCACTGGTAGAGTGGCACAGCAGGTGAAGGTGCTTGCAACCCAGCTGGTGACTGAGTATGATCTCCGGGGATCACAAGACAGGAGAAAATTGATTCACAACGTGTCTTTTAGGCTCCACACAAGTGCAGTGGCACACAAGTGCCCACATGGATACGCTAATTCACAACTCTTTAAATAATGCACAAAATGATAAAAATAGAGGGCAGACACCACCTTTTATGGATTGTTATTTCGTAGAAATCATGACACTGGCCACTATATGTCTGTCTAGAGAAGAGACCCTAGCCTTCATCAGATTCTCCTGTCCTTGGTCATAAATCCTCCTTCCCCTTCCACTCTGTCTTACTCGAGTCGGACTCATCTAAATTCATCATTATTGTCTAGGAGATAATAGGGTTGATACTGAAGGCGCATGGCACAGAACTGACCCGATGCAGGGCCTTTGAAGTCAATGCATCCCGAAAGGCTTAGGATTTACCCATCATAGAAACAGTCCTCAAAGTTAGCTTTGACTGAAATTACACTGTGCCAAGTACATGATTTTTTTCCCTCATGCTTACAGGAATCCTCTGAGCTCAAAGAAGCCCCACACCATACAAAAAGGACACTTTAACTTCTTAAATAACTGAAGTTGATGTACTAAGCCAGAATCCTAAAGGTCCTATATAATTCCAAAGCTTGAAAACTTCCTGAAATATGGCATGAATAGCTGGACAGACATTCATCTGGAGGCAGCTTCTCTGCCCACCTTTCAGGATGAAGAGCAGGGCCATGACCTCTCCCAAACTCTGTCCATCAGAATAGGTTGAGAGTATTTCTAATGAGACTGTTCATGCTAAGACATAATCTACTTGCTTACGTAATTTGGCCCAAATCATCCCACTACAATTCAAAGCTGGAAGCCATTTTCTGTTCCAGAATGTTAAGTGTTAAAGAGAGAGAGAGACTCCAGTTAATTCTGCTTCCTGTTTTATACAGGCTAGTCACTGTCAGAAAGAAAGTAATATTCCCCAGTAGTCACAGAGCTGAATGGCCTAAGACAAGGCTGGCATGATCTGGTTTCAAAATCCACATTGAAATGTGCAGCTACCTAGGAGATAAAAAACTCTTTCCTCCAAATAACTGTGTGGGTAATGCATAAACCCAGGGCTTTTCAGGCATTGTCTATGCCAGGCCTCCATATTTCAAAGACACCAAGCAACCAGAACACATGCCACTGTTTAGGAAGCTGAGCGAATGACACAAAGAGTAACAATAAATCGAGGACTTGTACCAGGCTTGATGACACACTCAGTTCAATCTTTCATATGACTGTCACTCTGGCTACATAGCCACTGTGGTTTCTGACACTAAAATCAATATCACCTCTTGGATTTTCCTGTGTAGAGAGCAATGGAATTTGTTCTGCCTCTTGGGGAAATGAACCATGGAAACAGACAGGTGTACTAAAGAAACTCCTGATTCCTGGTTGGCTCTGACACTTTCAGAACCTGCCACCCGAAGCAGATTCTCTAGCTTTTCAAGGACCCTGTTTGCAGAACTCATTGTTAATCTCCACCTTGTGGGGACCTAAAAAAGAGTAGTGGCTTCAAGAGTAGTGGAAATCTTAGCCCTTTCTCAGCCTCCCTGCTTGGCTTATCAGCGCAAACAGGGTGAATGTAATGGAACCCTGTGAGCATATTCGAGTTTCATAATCCACATTGAAATCTGGCATGAACCTTGGGCAGAGTTCATGGCCATCAGGGGCACCTGGCCTCCCTTCTCCCCGTTGGCTCCTACTGGGTTCTCTCTCCACTTTTCCTGTTATCTTGCCTGATCTGGAGAATCAGCCTTGGATACTCAGATTCTGGGTACTTTGCTTTCTTTCAGACTCTTAGTAGAGCTGTTTCCAGCTTTGCAGCACCAGATAACCACAGGGGCTTCTAGCCCTCATAGACGGGGTCAGTCTCCAGAGCTTCGAGAGGAGATCTGACTGTGAACAACACCCCAACTCCTGCAGACTTTTCTCTGCTGAACAAACTCCATGCCTAGCTGAACCTGGAGGGTCATAGGGCTACTCCACATCTGACTGGACTGCAGCTTTCCCTCCAGTTTAATGCAGCAGGACCCTTGAATGAGTCTTTTTGCTGCCAAGCATCCACTTGAGTGGAACTTAGGTCCTTGCTGACTATGGGCAGTGTGATCTTCTCTGCATGGCTGCTGATCAACCTGATATGTTGCTGGTGCACTCAGGGCCTTGGTCCTACAGTCTGTGGCCTCTGCAGTAGCCCCTCTTGGTGTACTAGGTGCTACTGTGTGGCATGGCATTACCCAACTTGCTGGGAAAGTCTCTGGCCAGTCCAGTGGTTCTGGTTGCCTAGGGGCAAAACCAGAGTCTACAGGAAATGCTGTCTGTCCCAGGCAATCATTTAGGTAAAGCCTTTGCCTTCATGTCCTTCCTTGTGCTGGCCTAGACAGGATAGGTGCTGGCTATGGTACTGAAGTACCATCTGTCTTGTGTGCATCCCTTCATCTACCAAAGTCACATTACCCTGTGCTGGGAGATAGTGCTGGTGGTACTGTTAATGAATACCTTCAGCTGGGCTTTCTTCTGGCTCCAATTTGCTGGCTTTGAGAAACTCATGCAGAACTGACCTGGAACTTGGTGCTTTATCCAGATGGTCCACAAGAATCATTGGGATTCTTAATTGTATTAAGACTATATTTCCATGAAAACGACACTCACTAGTATCGTAAAAATGAAAAAGGTAATGGACCACTATGGATCTATTCCAGATGTTTCTAACTGGGCTCAGAGCAGCAGTACAGAAGCCCCCCAAACTGTCAAAGATAAATGGGATCACACAGGGGACCTCATAGCACCCTGCTCCTCTCATTGAGAACCTGCCAGAGGCTTATTATACCCAATCACCCATAGACCCATATGCACTTTAGACCAGGCAAGTGCTTAATATACATTGCTTTTTGTCTCTCAGTTTGTACCAAATATTAGAAGTTCCAAAATGTAGAGGGATTTGAAGGTATGAATGGGACCCACTGACTGGAGGTAGCTCAAAGTGAGTGTGACAACAGAAAACTGATTTCTAGTCAGTGAGACAAGAGACTTCCGAAGACGAAATTACTAGCCTGATAAGATAATCTGAATGATAAACTAGTCAAGTGAAACAGAAAAAAAGGGGGCCTGGAAACTAGCAAGCCATCGTTAGTGAAAGAACAATGAGCCTACCACAAGGAAAAGTACATTGTGAAAATAAGTTGCCGCAGACGGACTTTACTTGGGTCCCCGATCTGCATGGAACAGGTCTCTGGTTGCAGGTGAGCAAGGACTCAGCGAATGTGGGGTGACAAACAAATACGGACACAAGGGAGTGTGGTATCTGAATGCACTTTTTCAAATTGAGCATCAGATTATTTATGCAGAAGAAAATAGGGAAGTTACACAAAACAGAGGAATGCAAACATGGAAGGGCTGGCAGGAACTGACTGGGATAACATTCAATGTTAACAGCTGGGATCAAAAACAGCTCCACCTAAAGTCAGCTCAAAGTCAGTAGCTGGGGGCAAGGGCTTCATGCCCTTGCCATAGACCCTATAGTCTACCTTCCCCCTAGGCTATTGTAATGCTTGTGTATGGGTGTAACTCAGCTACCTATGGTTCTAAAGTATTTACCCTGGTTCCTCTTTAGATCACAAACTTCCTTCTTCCTAGAGAATGGTAAATTCCTGTGTAGGGCAGTGACTTAGCTACCTAAACCCAGGGTCAGCTCAAGGACTGACTGCCTAGGATCTAACATGGCTATGTATTAAAGGAAAGCACATGGATCTGTTTTCCAACTAAAGCAAGGACATTGGAGCATTTGTTATACATGATGCCACCATTCCAGAAGACTGAGTTTCTGTGAACTTTTGCCTTGGGACAGCGCCCAGGTTTTGGGGGCCTGTTGCACTTGTCACTACTGGAAAGAATGTAGCAATAAGTTCCTTAATTGGAAGAAAAGACCCCCCCCCAACTCATGTGCATAGAAAAGTAGCTTGAACCCACCTTGTATACTTAAGCTCTGAGGGTCCTACAGGGGATCCTAGGCTAACACTTAAAGTTAGGGACAAAGCAACTGACTTCTTAGTGGACAAAAGGTGATACTAAGTTCTTAAGAATTCCATACGCCTACTGCTTATTCCCTCGCGCTACTACTGATTCTGCGGCCCGCTGTGGACTTCCCTGGTGCATACATGGCCTTGGGCTCCGCCTGCACAGTGGTGAGGATTGGAATAATTGGTGGAACAGGCTTGGATGATCTGGAAATTTTAGAAGGAAGAACTGAAAGATATGTGACTACTCCATTCGGCAAGCCATCTGACGCCTTGATTTTGGGGGAAGATAAAGAACATAGATTGTGTACTTCTTGCAAGACACGGCAGACAACACAGCATCATACCTTCAAAAGTCAACTACCAGGCGAACATCTGGGCCTCGAAGGAAGAGGGTTGTACACATGTCATCTTGAGCACAGCTTGCAGGTCTTTGAGAGAGGAGATGCAGCATGGTGTCATGGCCATCATCAATCAATTCATTGACAGGACATCCCTAAGGTCTCAGACCCTCTATGATGGGAGTCATTGCAGTGGCAGAGGAGTGTGCCATATCCCCATGGCTGAACCATTTTGCCCCGAAACAAGAGAGGTCCTCATAGAAACTGCTAAGAAGCTTGGACTTCGGTGCCATTCAAAGGGGATGATAGTCACAATTGAGGGACTTCATTTCAGCCCCCTGGCAGAAAGCCTTATATTCCTTACTTGGGGTGCAGATGTTGTCAATATGACCACTGTTCCAGAGGTGGTGCTTGCTAAGGAGGCTGGAATTTGTTATGCAAGCATTGCCATGGCAACCGATTATGATTGTTGGAAGGAGCATGAAGAAGCAGTGTCAGTGGATGGGGTTTTAAAGACCATGAAAGAAAATGCCAATAAAGCCAAAAGTTTACTCCTCACGACTATACCTCAAATAGGGTCGATGGATTTTGCTTAAACAAAAATGGGAAAGATCCGCAGCCTTCCTGCCTTTGCCTAGAAAGAAAGGAACTATTAGCGACTCAACCAACATCCCAACTCCTACAGGACCCAGAAGGAAAGCAGACAGCCTGCCAAACAAAGTCGGAGAGCACATCTGTCTCACTTTGCCTATTAAACTGACAGCAAGGAGCACTAGGGAAAACATCCACTTCCCTACACCGCTAAGGAACCAATACGAGCTCGGAACGAGATGAGACTGTGTGATGGGACTGGTGCCATGTTTCTGACACCTGGCATTCTAAGAGTTTCTCTTGAAGAAGTTATGAGATATTCATTCAAAGAATCATGTGTAAAGAAGAATATTACCTGTCATAGTAAAATAATCAAAACTATCCGAATATCAAAAAAAATTAGGTGTGCCGCATTTCCATTATACTTAGGTTATGGAGCAATCAAGTGGAAATCATGTTTCTTCACAAAGAAATGATTAATCTTTTTCTCTACTTTTAAGTATAATCAAATAATAAAGTTGTAAAAATTAAAATGGACTTAGAGAACTTTGAAACTCTTTTGGTGGTGAAGACAACAATAATAATATAAATGCGCTGTGTATGTGATTCAAGATATATAATCCAAATAACCCCCTTCCCCAAATAAAGAAATAAAGGAAAGTGAGCTTACATCTTTGCTAAGAAAGATCCTGGGCCACCGCACAGCTAAGATGATGTAACTGAGAAAGCCAAGGCCGGTGTTTAATGCTAAAGTGTACAAAAGTCAGCCTGCGAGCCAGTGTGACACATCACGGTGTATCGAGTTGACGCGTAATCAGTTGGCAATGTTTTCTTTTGTTTAAAAGAAGAAAGAAAGTAGAAGCCTAACTTTTTATTTTTCAAATTACTGTTATTACAGGTGCCCTATAGGGTCTGTACAGGGTCTATAAAGTGAACGTGCCTGTGTCTGAAATTGACTTCAAGATAATAAGCTGTTGATTGTAAGCAATAAATGAACTATTTGCTCCCGCATTAACATTGAGGCCCTGGATAAATGCAATTGTAACTTCCATGTTACAGTGCTCCCAGCTCTGGTGGTTAGCAGTCCATGGAGACTCCGGGAGGCCTGCCCAGGGATCTAGGTTGTTTTTACTCACTGCAGTGTAAACACTTCTTCCCCCGTAGTCACTGCGAGGTGGGCATCTGTCTTGTTGCCTTTAGAAAATGCTGCTCTCTTCAACATGGAGAATGATTTTTCTTCAGTGGTCTTTCTAGCATCATATGCAGGCTTCTTTCTCTTTCCCTGGATCCTTCATTGTGATGAAGCATGCATATAATCACCGAGTCTGGTTCAACATGATGCTGTCCATTCTATCCGTTTTCCTACGGGTATCATAATTCCATTCTATTTCTGACAAGATGAAATCTCATCGTGCATCCTTTCCACATTCTTATCCATTCATGTGTTGATAGATGTGTGGGCTGATTCCATAATGTACCTGTTCTGAGTAGTGTTTCAATAAACATCAGTTTGCAAACTTCTCATAAAAAACTCCATATGCCAATTGATGTTCAAAAGAATTTAGTCAAGATGAAACAGGAAAACTACCCAACTACCACTGGACCAGAAAATATTCCATTGAATAGGGAGGAGAATCTCATGTTCCTGTTGTGTCAGATTGCCCCTACCCACTGTTGGCATGAGAACTTTTACATAAAATGAAAGTTACCTCCATCTTCTGTGATAATGAGCTACAGACTTCCAGATTCTCAAAAGAGGTGTCTCAATAAAGATCGTCTAGCATTCTAGTTTGCATCTCTACCCAGGTAGATCAGCATGCCTGCTACCCTGCCACACCTCACAGAACGCCTGTATCCCAGGAGGACTGTGGTAATTGGGGACATATGTGAGACACCCACCAGAATATGCCCCCAAGCTTGGATATCCACAGTGCCCAGTTGACTCAGGACCTATCCCCTCTCTCCGAACTCCATCATCCTTCAGGACAATACCTCCATCTGCAACTGGGGGAGATCATGTCCTTGAATTCTCAAGGCCACTTGTCTTCCAAGAGGTCTGCCCTAACCAGGGACGCAGGTGAGACACACATTCCATTATCCATGCCAGCATACATGGGATATATCCTGCTCTGCCTAAACCTCATAGTTCTTCCAGTCTGCACCTCCATCAGCAGCTGGGACAGGTCCTTCCCTTGTACCACAAAGCCTGCCTATCTCCCTGGAGGTTCACCCTAACCATTAACATAGCAAGTCTGCCCTCATCAGGGACACAGGAGGCCTGCTCTAGCCAGAGACAGTGCTGCCTGCCTTTCAGCAGGCCTGCTCTAACCCAGGTCACAAAGCTCTACATGCCTCCAAGGAGGCCTGATCCAGTCAGAGACACCTAGGCCAGTTAACACCAGAGATGACCAGATGGTGAGAGGCAAGCATAGAACATAAGCAACAGACACTGATGTAATTTTGGCAGCATTGAAACCTAGTTCTTCCATCACAGCAAGCCCTGGGACCAATTTTCCTCATGAATATTGTCTTAGGGTTTTACTGCTGTGAACAGACACTATGACCAAGGCAAGTCTAATAAAGAACAACATTTAATTGGGGTTGGCTTACAGGTTCAGAGGTTCAGTCCAGTATCATCAGAGTGAGAACATGGCAGGACTCAGGCAGGCATGGTACAGGAGAAGCTGAGAGTCCTACATCTTTATCTGATGGTGGCTAGTGGAAGACTAACTTCCAGGCAGCTAGGGTGTGGGGACATATCTACTCCAATAGGGGTACACCTTCTAATAGTGCCACTCACTGGTCCGTGCATATAAAAACCATAGCAAATATTGATGCAAAAGTACTCAATAAAATTCTTGGAAACTGAATCTAAGAACACATCAAAACGGTCATTCAACATGATCCAGTAGTTTTCATCCCAGTGATGCAGGGATGGTTCAATACATGGAAATCTATCAACATAATCCACGATGTAAACAAACTTAAAAAAATACCACACGATCATCTCAATAGATGTGGAACAAGCCTTTGACAAAATACAACACCTCTTCATGTTAAAAGTATTGGAGTGATCAGGAATACAAGGTCCATACATAAATGTAATAAAAGCAATATATAGCAAACCAGTAGCCAACATTCAACTAAATAGAGAGAAAATTGAAGGAATCTCACTAAAATCGGGTGTCTTAGTCAGTGTTTCTATTCCTGCACAAACATCATGACCAAGAAGCAAGTTGGGGAGGAAAGGGTTTATTCAGCTTACATTTCCATACTGCTGTTGATCACCAAAGGATGCAGGACTGGAACTTAAGCAGGTCAGAAAGCAGGAGCTGATGCAGAAGCCATGGAGGGATGTTCTTTACTGGCTTGCTCAGTCCACTCTCCTATAGAACCCAAGACTACCAGCCCAGAGATGGCGACACCCACAAGGGGCCCTCCCCCCTTGATCACTAATTGAGAAAATGCCTTGCAGCTGGATCTCATGGAGGCATTTCCCCAACTGAAACTCCTTTCTCTGTGATAACTCCAGCTGTGTCAAGTTGACACAAAGCTAGCCAGTACATCGGGGATAAGACAAGGCTTCCCATGCTCCCCCATCTATTCAGTATAGTACTTGACATTCTACCCAGAGCAACTAGGCAACAAAAGGAGGTAAAAGGGATACAAATTGGAAAGGAGGAATTGAAAATAGCACTATTTGTGGATGACATGATAGTATACATAAGAGACCCCAAAATAGTTCACAAGAGAACTACACCTGGTAAACAACTTCAGCAAAGTGGCTGGATATAAAATTAACTCAACCAAATTAATAGTTTTCCTGTACTCAAAGGATAAACAGGCTGAGAAAGAAATTAGGAAAACAACACCCTCCATAATAGTCACAAATAATATCAAATACCTTGGTGTAACTCTGACCAAGCAAGTGAAAGATCTATATGACAAGAACTTCAAGTCTCTGGAGAAAGAAATCAAAGATCTCAGAAAATGGAAGATCTCCCATGCTCAGGGATTGGTAGGATTAATATAATAAAAATGTCCATCTTGCCAAAAGCAATCTACAGATTCAATGTAATTCCCATCAAAAATCCAATTCAATTTTTCATAGATTTAGAAAGCACAATTTCCAAATTTATCAGGAGTAACAAAAAACCCCTAGGATATCAAAAACTATTCTCAACAATAAAAGAACTTCTGGTGAAATCACCATCCCTGACCTCAAGCTAAGCTACAGAGCAATTGTGATAAAAAGCAAAACAAAACAAAAACAAAAACAAAACTGCATGGTATTGGTACAGTGGATCAGTGGAATAGAATAGAAGACCCAGAAATGAATCCACATACCTATGGTCACTTGATCTTTGACAAAGTAGCTAAAACCATCCAATGGAAAAAAGACAGTATTTTCAACAAATGGTGTTGGTAGAACTGGTGTTTAGCATGTAGAAGAATGCAAATTGATCCATTCTTTTCTCCTTGTACAAAGATCAAGTCCAAGTGGATCAAGGACCTCCACATAAAACCAGACATGCTGATCTAATAGAAGAAAAAGTGGAAAAGAACCTTGAACATATTAGCACAGGGGAAAAGTTCATGAACAAAACACCAATAGTTTATGCTCTAAGATTAACAATTGACAAATGGGACCCTGTAAAATTGAAAAGCTTCTGTAAGACAAAGGACACTGTCAATAGGACAAAAATGACAACCTACAGAGTAGGGAAAGATCTTTATCAACCCTACAGCTGATAGAGGACTAAAATCCAAAATAACAAGAAGTTAGTCTTCAGAGATCTAAACAACCCTATTATTGAATGGGGGTACAAATCTGAACAGAATTCTCAACTGAGGAATATCAAATGGCTGAGAAGCACTTAAAGAAATGTTCAACATCATTATTAATCAGGGAAATGCAAATCAAAATGACCCTAAGATTACACCCCACACCAGACAGTTATAATTAAAACTCAGGTGACAACAGATGCTATCAAGGATGTGGAGAATGAGGAACATTCCTACATTTCTGGTGGGACTGCAAGCTGGCAAAACCACTTTGGAAATCAATCTGGCAGTTCCTAAGAAAACTGGAAATAGTTCTACCTCAAGACCCAGCTATACCAGCATGGGGCATATACCCAAACGATGCTCTAACATATAACAAGGACACAAGCTCCACTCTATTTATAGCAGTCTTATTCATAATAGCCAGAAGCTGGAACCAACCCAGCTGTCCCTCAGCAGAGGAGTGGAAACAGAAAATGAAGTACATTTAAATAATGTACCGCATTAAAAACAACGACTTCATGAAATTTGCATGCACATTGCTGGAACTAGAAAATATCATCCTGAGGTTGGTAACCTATTCCCAAAAGAACACACGTGGAATATACTCACTAGTCAAAAAAAATGCTTGTAATACCCAGGATACAACTCACAGACCATGTGAAACCCAAGGAGGAAGACCACACAAAAGAAGGGGGAAGAAAAGAATCTTGAGAAATAGCGGGAGAGAGGAATCTGGGAGGAAGAGAGGATGGGGAGGTAAAAAGGGGGTGGCTCAGAAATGGGAGGAGATGGGGAAAATTCTGAGGCTCAAAAATTTGAAAGGAGGTGTGTAGAAGTAGGGGGAGGGGAAACTGGGGGGTGGCCACTAGAAAGTCCCAGATTCCAGGGACCCAAGAGGTTCCCAGGACCGAACTGGGAGAACATTGGTCTAAATTCCCAGCAAATGCAGATAGAATCCATAGAGACCATATCCAATGGATAGGCACGGCTCCGTTTGAGGGATGGGGCCACCCACCCATCTCCAAAATATTAATCTAAAATTGCTCCTGTCTAAAGGAAATACAGTGACAAAGAGTGGAACAGAGACTGAAGGAAAGGCCATCCAGAGACTACCACATCTGGGGATCCATCCCACATGCAGACACAAAACCCAGACAAGTGATGCCAAGAAGTGTTTGTGACAGAAGTCTGATTGACAGCTGTCTATTGAGATGCTCTGCCAGATCCTGACCAATACAGATGTGGATGCTTATAGTCAAACATAGGATTGAGCATAGGGACCCCAGTGGAAGGGTTAGGAGTAGGACTGAAGGAGCTGAAGAGGCCTTATCTGGCCTCATTGGGAGAGGAGGCCCTTGGTCCTGTGAAGGCCTGATGCCCCAGAGTAGAGGAATGCTAGGGTGGTGAGGCAGAGTGGGTAGGTAGGTGGGGGAGCAGCGACATAGAAGCAGGGTAAGGGGGGATAGGAGAGGGGATTTGCAGAGGGGAAACAGGAAAGGGGACAACATCCGAAATGTAAATAAATAAAATATACAATTAAAGAAAAACAAAGACCAAATCTTCCTTCCTCCTCCCGTCCTCCTCCCGTCCTCCTCCCGTCCTCCTCCCGTCTCTGTCTCTGAAACTCTTCGCTCCACCCCCCTTTTCCCTGTCCAATCACAGTATTCTTGTTGCATTAATATTTAAAGTGATTGGACGGGAAAAATTCTGCTTCAGATAGAGGACTTTCAGAGGGGAAGACAGGAAAGGAGACAACATTTAAAATGGAAATAAATAAAATATCCAATTAAAAAAAAAAAAAGACTAAGTTGGTGAAAGAAAAAAAAATCGGAGTAATCTTATACCAGCACCTGAACAGCACACCTGAAATCTCTATAATAAAAAGAAGCAAACACATTTAAGAGGAGTAGATGGCAGGAAATACATAAACTGAAACCAACCAAAGAGAAACAGATCAAGATACAAATGACCAGAGAAACTTAGAGGTGGTTCTTTGAGAAAATCAACAAGATATATAAAACTAAATAAAGGGCACAGAGACAGTACTGAATTAACAAAATCAGAAATGAAAAGGAGACATAACAACAGAAACCGAGGAAATTAAAACTCAGTCTGTCTGACTAGAAAAGCCTATGCTCAACAAACCTGGAAAATCTAGGTGAAGTGGATTATTTTATTTTATTGTATTTATTTATTTTTTAATGTATGAATGCTCTGCTACGTATAAACCCACATGCCAGAAGAGGGCATCAGATTCCCTTGTAGATGGTTGTGGGCCACCACCATGTGGTTGCTGGGAACTGTCAGGACCTCTGGAAGAGCAGCCAGTGCTCTTAACCACTGAGCCAACTCTCCAGCCCAATACCACATACCAAGTTAAGTCAAGATAAATTAAACTATCTAAACAGTCTCGTAACACCTACGGAAACAGAAGTAGTCACTAAAAACCTCTCAACCAAAAAAAAAAAAAAAAAAAATCCTGGCAGAAATGAGGGCTTTGATTCTCTAATCTGGAATGAGTCTGCACAAATCATGTTTGAGACTTTAAAGACGGGTGATTTTGGCTTCCAGATGCCTGCAAACATTTTCACCTACAGGTCTATAAAGCAAAAGTTACTGCAAAGGGTGTGGAACCACACATTTTAGGCTCATGGAATCACTGTGTAGTAGACCTGTCCAGGCTTTTGGATCCTGTATCCTCAGACTGGTCCACTTGTCTAAGAGCTGTAATGGCTACCACTATTCTAGTGAAAGAAGCAGAGAAGTTAACTCTGGGTCAGCATCTTATACTTACATCACCCCATGCAGTTGAGGTTCTTCTCAAAGGAACACCAGAACCCTGGCTGTTCAATGCGTGTGTGAAAACAGGAGCAGGTCCAATTCCTGCTACCATCTTGCCAGATGATGACCCACAGAAGCTCATCAAAAATTGTATGAGGAAAGAAACATGATAACAGACATAATGTCTAGTCATAATGGAAATCCACACATCCCATGAAAGATTCTGATGCAATGCTCCACATGGATGAGAATATCTTCATTAAACATGGAACCAGGTACACAGCGGCTTCAGCAGTTATTGCAACTGAAATGATTTGGAACCAAGGTTCAAAATACGAAAATCCATTAACACAATCCACTACATAAACAAACTCAAAGAAAAAACCCCACATGATCATTTCATTAGATGCTTAAAAAGAATTTGGCAAAATCCAGCATCCCTTCATGTTAAAAGTCGTGGAGAGACCAGGAATTCCAAGCCCATACCTAAACATAGTAAAAGCAATATACAGCAAACCTGTAGCCAACATCAAACTAAATGGAGAGAAACTTGAAGCAATCCCATTAAAATTAGGGACTAGGCAAGGCTGTCCACTCTTTCCCTATCTTTTTAATATAGAACTTGAAGCCCTAGCTAGAGTAATTAGACAACAAAGGGAGATCAGGGAGATACAAATTGGAAAGGAAGAAATAAAAATATCACTATTTGCAGATGATATGATAGTATACTTAAGTGACCCCAAAAACTCTACCATAGAACTCCTTTTTTAAAATTAGATATTTTCTTTATTTACATTTCAATTGCTATCCGGAAAGTTCCCTATACCCTCCACCTGCTCCTGCTCCCCTACCCACCCACTCCCACTTCTTGGCCCTGGTATTCCCCTGTGCTGGGTCATATAAAGTTTGCAAGACCAAGGGGCCTCTCTTCCCAATGATGGCCGATTAGGCCATCTTCTGCTACATAT
>NC_034597.1:11264089-11284411 GCF_900095145.1 Mus pahari | reverse complement strand
CAATTTTCTGAGAAACTGTCAGACTGATTTCCAAAGTGGCTGTACAAGCTTGCAATGCCACCAGCAATGGAAATGCAAATCAAAATAACCCACTGTCCCAAAAAGTCAGAAACATCACACCCTCTTTATTCCTCTGGTTAGTCAATAATTTATGCTCTGGTGCGCTCCAGTCACATTTTGGCAAGCTTGGCAAAATTTGTTAGCATATTAGTATAGTCTTTGTCTCCTGTAATTCAATGCTCTACATACATATGTGTACACACACACACACATATACATACAAACACACACACACACATAGAGACAGAGACAGAGACAGAGGGAGACAAAGGTAGAGACAGACAAACAGACAGAGAGGCAGAGAGTTTTTTATTTTTGTCCTTAAATTGAGAAATAAAATTACCTCGAGATTTTGAGATCTTAGTAGATCTTGTGTGCCCTTGTGTGAGTCAAGGGAGGTCTCTCTGTGTGTTGGGGAATGCTTCAATAAAACCTGATTTTAATTTTCAACTGGATGTAGCTTAAAGCCTAGGGACCTGGTTGGAATCTGAACTTGCCTCTGTGTGCTGGCTCTAGAGTACATAAACAGCTGAACTATTGTTATCCTGGTTGCAGGCTGTGGAGCCCCACAGGTTACTGAGATTTGTCAGCAGTTTGGTCCTGGTTGTAAAGAAGCTCTTGGCGGGTGCAATTGTTTAGATTTCCTTCATGGCGGACCCCTAGCTGGCGATTAGAATAAAATGTGTAGGGTGTTTATTTTAAGATTAATACCCAGAGAAGGAAAGCTGGACTGACAAAAAGACAGGATTTTGATCCTTCTGGCAAAAGTCCTTCACTGGACACCTGGAAGTATTACATCATGGCTACACTACTGGCTTTGATTCAGCTGCCTGCAGCTTGGTCTCAGAGTTTTAGTTCATTCCTTGAAGACTCAGCTGTCTTCATATTCTTCTTGGAAGTTCTCTGATCTTGCTCCAAACCCAAGTTACTGTCTCTCAGGCTCTGTCAAAAGCCCATAGTACTTACTGTATGATGTATTTATTACATATTAGGTGATGTCTCTCAAGGGTTCTGTCTACATCTCCTTTGTCTTCCTGTGCCTGAATTGGCACAATAGGGTTTAAGTGAAGATTACATGCTGCCTTCTACTATCTTTTCATACCTAGAAAGAAGGATTCTATTCCTGAGTCTTAAACAATTTGAGGCACTTATTCTAAGAAGCAAAGATTGTGCAACTATTAGGCAGAGTTCAGGTTAAATAAATACAAATTGTAGGAAGCAAGTCTTGGACCCAACATTATTTTAGATACCTAAAGGGAACACTAGAAGAAGATTCAAATAACTGATTGTTTCCTGTATCTGTGATATCAGCTGATGTTAGTTTATTAATTATTCAAAATTACAAGCTTAAGTTTCATCAGGATAGACTCAGGAGCAAACAGAAGTTTTAAACACCCACTTCTCAGAATGAATGGTTATCGCTAGGGTGGAGAGGAAGGGAAGATAAATTATTTCTTTCTGTGATCATCTTGAACACAAACAGATAATCTGCCCACAGCACATTATTATCCAATGGTTTAACAACAAACAGTACACCCAGGTCAAGTCCATAAACATGGGAAGACAAGAGGGTGCTAGCAGAAAGAGAAAGGGTATGACATTTAGTCTCAGAGTGAGTCAAACGGACAGGAGAGTTGTTGGTCTAAAGGAAGATACTGATATTTGTGTTAAAATCCTCTTCTATACCCTTTTTTGTTTCTGGAGAAGTATTACAAATGACAATTAACATAACAAAAAATTTGCAAGCTTGCACACTGTTGTGGACTTGAAAACACAGCTGAGTTAACCCGTTCTTCTATCTCAGTCTCACTTCCACAGCTGTGGAAGCACACGGGCGCTGGTGATTGGGAAAATGCTTCCGATCATATCCCAGGGCAGGCTGACTCATGGGTTAAGACAGCAACAGGAAGAAAATGGAAATGTTGACTCATATGTTTGTTATGACAGAGAGTGAGGAATAAATGCTGATCTGTAGCATCAGAGACAGATCTGATGAGATTTGGTGCCTAGGAATGCACACTCGGGGAGCAGTGTGGATGACCTGTTCCTGCCATGCCTACTTGTCTAGCTGGCCCAGATCTGGGTAGCTGGGTGACTTAGCCTTATGGCAGAGACCGCCTTAACATTTACCAGGCCAGTTTCCTCATTTCTGGCACATAAATTACACTGTCTGGTCTCCTGGTAGTTATGTGCTATTGTATTGCTGAGTTCTAACCTTCCTATTACTGTCTAGTCTCTCATGCTTTTCTCTGCTCTGGCTGAGCAGAGGCCATCTGAGGTCCTAGGAATAAACGAACCTGAAAAAACTGTAGGCCTCAGAATGACAATGTGGGATGCTTACTGCCTACATGGGAATATAGATTTGGATCCTATGAATACCAAAACAACCACAGATAGCACTGTTATGCCATGCTGATGAGAATTTAAAATTTACCTTACAGGATGTTAGGGTGTTTGGGATTAGCCATGTCACCTTGCATTTCCTCTGCAATGGAAGCTGATAAAAGTGAGTCTTGATTTAGATATACATCAGCTGTACTGGGCAGTGCTATTTGGTGGAGAATTAGCAGAATTGTCCACAGCACAAATGGTGCAGGGCTTGCAGAGTGATCAGGAGAAAGGAGGATTGAGATAATTTCATGAAATTTATCATTAGAGAGTCACTGATGGTCTGTAAGAGCTCTGTGTAGGGCCATTATCAGGTTGCAGATGTAGGAATGCAGGAACTATGAGTCACTGGAGGCAGGAGGATAACCTTGGGTGTGAAAGGAAGAAATGAAAGCACAACAAGCATTCTTCTTTAAACCCAGCAAGAGCTGTTTGAAGTCTGAGGTTGACAAAAGAAAATTGGGCTGGGGGGTGGTATAGAGAAGCATTAAGCAAGGAGGGCTTCAGGTTCAGGTAACTTAAAGTTTTAGCGTTATTAGTCTGTGCCAGCCAAGAATGCATGCCAAACTCCCTAAAATATAAATATAAAGTAGGTGAGTCTAATAAAAATGAGTAAGACAACATATATGATTAAGTTATATGGAATACACACACACACAAATATTGTTGGGGTCTGATCTTTACCCTAAATTTCTCCAATCCCTCCCTGGCCAGTGATTGCTGGTTATGCCTTGATTTGGGTGCCTCTTGGCTTCTGGTGAATACCCTACTTAATGATTCTACCCCTCATTTTAATAAGGAAGATTGTAATTATATGAAGCCTTTTAAAGTATTACCTAGTGGTTTTAATGCATCTATGTGCCTTTTAAGTACTTATAAAAAATTCTTTTGATATGGATGTTGGTCTGGCAAAATTTACCTCCTGCAGTCATTATATTAATATTCCTGAGCCAATTTGTTTAGGTAAAGGTAGAGTTTTTGTGTGTGAAGATAATATGGCCTATCCTTTTCTCCCTTTAAATTGTGCTGGGTCCTGAGTCCCTGCGATGCTTTTGCCAGATGTTGAGATCCTCCTAGGAGATCAACCTGTTCCGTTGCCGAGCTTTGATACCTTTTCCCCCAGGCATAAGAGAGCCATATCCTTTAGGAGATAGAGATAGGAGAGAACAACAGAAAAAGGAACCTATCAACCAGCTCCTTCCAGTTATCCGCTTTGTTCACATGCAGAATGTAACATGTGCATGCACACATAAATAAATCGTCACATAAATAAATAAATAAATGATATTCTAAAAGGAAATAAAAGTTACTCAGCTAGTCAGCTGCTTTACCACAGTCACATAGTGATGTAGAGTCATAGGAAAACAGAGGCTCTTCAAATCAATCATTAGTTCCATAGTCATATTTTTAGTACCTATCCTCAGAAACTCTTATATCTGTACATACCAACTTTGAAAGTTCATAAGCAATAGCAATTCAACGAAGTGACTAACAAAAAACAAACACTAAAAACCTAATGACAAATTGTTAAACTTGTGCTGTGGAGTACATAAGGGATGGAGCCATTAGAATAATCAGTCTATGGTTTTGAATTAGTTGGTGGTAAATAGAAAAGTATATAATCATATTAATGATAGCTCATTATCTAAGAAATAGATATTTTGTTTTTCCTCTGTCTTCATATCTCCTAACTATTATGAATCCCCAAATGAGAAAGTGAGGAGTGTATCTTTTATTCTAATAGTTTTGGGGAGTTTATTATATTAAGCATCTAAGACCTTTGGGATTTCTAAACAGTAGGAGTTTGTTTGTATGCTAATGAGGGGACTGGTGACAGGTGTCAAAGGCACAAATTAGAGATGAGAGACTGAGTAGAGAATCAGGTTTTTCCTCCAACCACCCTCTAACTTAGCTGTAAATAGCTGGAGCTGGGCTCTCTTCCCTGTGATCCAAATAGTGACTTGGAGTTCTCCAGAGAGCTCTGAGCAAAGCAGCCACTAAACAGCCACACCCAGGATCTCTTGGTCCAGGGAATTTTTGATTCTTGTTCCAGTTGTTGGGAACACCTGGGATCTCTAGGTCCAGGGAATCTTTGATTCTTGTTCCAGCTGTTGGAAACACCTGGGATCTATAGGTCCAGGGAATCTTTGATTCTTGTTCCAGCTGTTGGAAACACCTGGGATCTCTAGGTCCAGGGAATCTTTGATTCTTGTTCCAGCTGCTGGAAACATGGCCAGACTCAGTTCTTAGCAAATGAAGAACATGTTGACCTTACAAACGCTGGAGGAACAAGAGAAACCCAGCTGGCAGAGAAGTTTCCTTCTGGAGGTCTCTGGGCATAAAACTGCAGCAGACTACTTAGGAACATAAGCCCCCTGTGATCAGACACAAGAGTGTGAACAGAGACACAGGACCAAGCATCACTACAGAGGAAAAAAATGGGAAACCTGCTAGAGCACACCAGTGCCCATGAGAGGGAAACAAAACAGAAAACCACTCAACAGCCACAGGCACTTCGAGAACTAAGTGCAGTTTATAGTGATCTTCTGAAGTAAAATCTCAAGTTTCAAATGAACAGGATTTAGCAGAACCAACTGAGAATCAGATCACCCCTGAGACCTCAATGTTTTCTTTGCTTATCTGGTTGTTTATCAGGTGGATCGGTTCTTTATGGATAATATACTTGGAACTTTCCTTGTGCCTTTTTGAACTCCATCAGGGCTTAGGAATTTGGTTTTGCAATTTTTATCTAACAGCTTTATTTAACAGAGTATGTTTTGCAAGCTGCTTTTTCAATCCCAGAGTTTTAGAGAGTTGACCAAGCTCTGCAAACTTTCAGCAAGCAATGCCATATAGGGCTATGTGGAATTCAGATGCACCATGGGTCAGGAAGGTTGGTGTGCCAGGGTGCTGCAGACGAACCTCAATTGGGTCCTCAATCTGCAGGAAAACGGGGTTCTGGTTACAAGTGAGCAAGGAGTTGGTGACAAAAAGGGTGACAAACAGACAGACACAAGGGAGTGCTGTATCTGGATGTAATTTTGTCAAAGTTAGCATCAGTTTTATATAATACAGAAAACAAAGGAGTAGGGTATCACAGGAGAAAAGGTACATTGAAGTATCTGACACGAAACAGAGGGATGCCTTCAAAGGGCTCGCAGGAACCAGGCAGTGTTTACAGTAAAGATAAAACAGCCCTGCCTAGAGCCAGCTAATGACAGGGGCCAGGTAAGGATTTCACACCCTAGTCACAATTTATGCTATTCCTTTGAGCCTTGTGAATGCTAGCACCAGGGGATTCTGCTCTAGCAGACCTTCTCATGAGTAACTCCCCCCCCTTTTCCTAGGCCTTGGTAAATTCTTGCATATGAGAGTAACTTGGCTGTTCTTTGAGTATCGGTAGGGACTCTCCATTTGTCAGAAGAATTCACCAACTTTCTTCTAATATGCAATGTAGTCTGCTATACCTGGCTGTAATGAAGATTCTAAGTATACTTTGCTAAGCTTGCCCTGAGATTTCTATCCAGCAAACTGAGATGCCTGATTACTGTCAACACTGAGGTCTTTCGTCTGGATGAATGACATTCCTATGAAATTCCAAGCCCAGAGTCAGCTCAAGGACTGCCTAGGACATTGGTGAAGACCAGGGAGTAAAGTTCAGCCTGATTTAATTATTTGTAAAATCATTAAAATCATCGGAAACACCTATAATACAAGAAAGCACACAGATCCATACACCCAACTAATGCAAGGACAGAATTTGAGTATCCGTGCGATGGGAATGCCAAGGTTCCAGGAGACTAAGTTTCCATGAAAAACTCTGCCTCAGGACTGCTTCCAGGTTTCCATGCCTGTCATGCAAGTCACTACTGGAGTGGTTGTAGCACCAGGGGCTTTAGGTTCTTTGCTTTCCTCTGGTTTTGGCCATGTTCTCTCCTTGTAACTTTTGTACAACCCTTTTTGCTGATATGTTGAAATACATACATATGTAGGAATGTAGGTATGTGCTTATATTACAAAATGTTAAGGGTTCTAGAATTGTTTGGAGCTTTTTGTTGTGCATTGATGAATATGTTTGTGTGGGTGTGGGTACATGTGGAGGCTAGAGGCTGACTTGAGTGTCTTCTGCCATTATTCTCCACCTCATGTTTTGACACAGGGTTTGTTTCTGAAACTAGAGGTTGCTGATTTGCTTACATTGGCTGACCAGCAAACCCAGAGGATCCTCCTGCCTCTGGCTCTCCTGTGCTGGGACTATGAGGGCATGCTGCCCACCTGGTGTTTTAGCATGGGTTCTGGAGGGTGGAATTCCAATCCTCATGCTTATACCCCACCCTTCACTGACTGAATTGTGTGTGTGTGTATATATATATATATATATATATATATATATATATATATATTCTTGTCCTGTAACATTCTCAGTCTTGATTATCAGAAAGTTTTGCTTATCTGAGAGGACTTAATAGCAGTCTTATTATAAAAGAACTTAATAATTATTAATATAATTTTAGGAATTCTTATAGGGTCATCATTAAGTATTAATAAATGATCTATATGTCTAGATAGCATGACTACAAGATAGTACATCTTTGTTGTTCTGTAGAAATCTGCTCAAAATGGTGAGCAAATACCATATATATATATATATATATATATATATATATATATATATATATATATTCAGCAGGAAAGCATAGTAATAGCAAGAATCTTTCCTAAGATGTAATCTCCTCAGCCTTTCCTAGAGAAGCGAATCCATCATAACTTTTTAGTCCACGGGGTCATCCCAAGAAGATCACCTGTTACGTGAAACCTCACCAGTATAAATGATCAGATGTCCAGGTAATAATGCATAACATACCTAATAACCCAAAATTATACCATTTGATGCCTCTAGGGTACAGATTAACCACCTAATATTCACCATCATTCTCTTCACTTTGATCCAGGGCTGTATGGTGAATAATTTGTGGAGTCCTCAAATTGGTTTTTCAAAAAACTTAGCAAAAGTTGATTGATCTGAAAACTCCAATCTTGATGTTTTGGTCATCCAAGGTCTTGCCTAAATCTCATTATCTGAGACAGAACATTGGGTTGCAAGCTCAGGACATGCCCATGAAGGTCATGTTTGCTGTGACTCTCTGGTGACTCCCATATTGCTGGGTCTGGGAACCAACCTCTTTGTGCTGGATGTAGGTCATCACAATGTATGTTTTATATACACACTGATTTAACAATATCCAGAAGCATTCTACATAGCTCTTGAACACCACGTTATTGGATGTTTCCAAGCCAAGTGATTGCTAGGCTCTACTGGCTATGGGCTTACCATGATGTAGTAGATCTTAGAAAATTTATTGTACCCCCAAGTAATGCTTCTTGATAAATTATCACCCAGTGCTGGTATAATATGCACAGCCTTTGATACACAGCCTTTGACCTGTGAAAAAGAATAAAGTCTACAGAAGGTTGATCCTGTAATGTGCTGGCTACTATGTTATTATTTTAGTCAACACAAGCCTGTGTGTGCTTATTTGAGACGCAAAAAAATCTATGGGGGGCAATCTGCCTATCCAAAAATGTCAAATAAAACTCATATGCCCTCTATAAAATCTTCCTTAGGACCAGTCACTTTAATCCAGGCTATGAAACTTAAGAATACACAGTGATCACATTGAGAGTGGCCAAAACTCTTCTGGTCTGAGGACATGCCCTGAGCAGACCTTGGATGCAAACTCTTCAACCAGTCCCACAACACCCAGAGGAAGCTCCATTCCCAGGCACCCCAGAATCATAGAATCAGAGGCGAGGAGGACACAACATCTGCCCCAACATTGGAAGTAACTGGGACCAGCATGACCCAGGAACCCAGGAAATCTGCCTGACCAGTGGCATGGGTTACTTCTGGTCTGGACTGGTGCCCTGAGCAGACCTTGGGTACGAACTCTACATTCAGTCCCACAACACCCAGAGGAAGTTCCACTCCCAGGCACTCTAACACACCCAGGGCCATAGTATCTCAGGATCCCAGGATCCCAGGAACATGGTCAAACCAGGATCTCAGGGTCCCAGAGACAGCTTGACTCCCAGGAGCTCTGACACACCCAGGATCTCAGGATCAAAGGACCCCAGAACCACAGGATCACAGAGACAGCTGGACTTTGAGGAGTTCTGACACAACCAGGATCACAGGAAGGACAGGCTCCAGTCAGATATAGCGAGGGCAGGTAGCACTAGAGATAATCAGATGGCAGGAGGCAAGCGTAAGAACATAAGCAACAGAAACCAAGGTTACCTGACATCATCAGAACCCAATTCTCCCAATATAGCAAGTCCTGGACACACCATCACAGCAGAAAAGTGAGATTTGGATCTAAAATCACTTCTCATGATGGTGATAGAGGATTTTAAGAAGGACATAAATAACTCCCTTAAAGAAATATAGAACACAGGCAAACAGTTCGAAGCCCTTAAAGAGGAAATACAAAAATTCCTTAAAGAATTACAGGAAAACACAATCAAACAGGTGAAGAAAATGAACAAAACCACCCAGGATCTAAAAATGGAAATAGAAACAATAAAGAAATCACAAAGGGAGACAGCCTTGGAGTTAGAAAACCTAGGAAAGAGATCAGGAGTCATGGATGCAAGCATCATCAACAGAGATAGAAGAGAGAATCTCAGGTGCAGAAGATACCACAGAAAATATTGGCACAACAGTCAAAGAAAATGCAAATAGCGAAAAGCTCCTAACCCAAAACATCCAGGAAATCCAGGACACAATGAGTAAGATAGGGCTGACTAGTTGAAGGCCAAATGCTTACATAGTTTGTCTCACACTGAGCAATAGTCCATGGAAGGACTGCACTATATTGTACTTTTTTCACTCCTTGACTCATGAATAGCTGGGTAGTTTCTCCTTCAGGGCTGCTCTGAGATGTACCACTACTACCCTAATGATCCAGAGTTTTCTGTGGACACCTACTTCTTGTTCTGGAATCACTGGGTCAATGAGCTGGGACTGCAGCTCACCTTTCCAAAGAGTTGTACATGGCTTCTCACAAGACTACCCTATTTGACACCATCAGCAATGTCTGAAGGTCCTCATTTCCCCCAACCTTCCTCGAGGCTGACTTTCACTTAGATCAAATCATTTTGAATAACAGTAGTTACAGAGTGCTACAGAGAGAACACAGGGTGAGCGCTTTAGACTATTATGAGCCTAAGGGTTTGTCTGGGGCAGTCCTATTATTGCATCTCAGCATAGCCATGGGACTTCTGGATGCAGATACAACTCCAAAAAATTCAGTCTCTCAAATAATAAACTCCAGGCCAAACTCCAAGGCCAGTGTTAACTGAGCCAAGGTGAGACAAAGTAAAAAGAAAATGACAGGAAGCAATGAGGAAAACAATCCAGGATGCTAAGACACAGTGAGCCCCATGCCCTTCCACTGTGCAGTCACTATCACCAAGAGCAGAGAAGACACATAAACACTTAGGCAGTGTTTCCTGTCAGGCACATGGGTTTGCCACAGCAGCCTCTTCCTCCCCCTCATGTAGCACTGTCCTTTGCTTTCTTCTAATGGATATCCATGCACATATATAGTTTTGCCTCTACAAATATTTGAAAAATCTAGCATTATAGCCATTTTTATGTCTGTTCTTTCTATTGAGCTAGGTGGACATGCAGAATGATGAGCTGCTATATTCGATGATTCATGGATGCCAAGTGAACTGACAGGGTACTCTTCTCATTAATATTGGTCTCTATCACCTTTCAGATATTTCATAAGCAATTGAATATACATGTATGCAGAAACACAAATGAGTGCATGCCTGTACACACAAACATACACATGCACACATGTACACACAGTTGTATATACAAGCACCCATACCATAAATTTCTATACAAGTGTGTACCACTGCACATGCACACAACATGGAACATGGTCACAATCATGCTCACCAACATCTGGGGACACACACACACACACACAGACACACACACAGACAGTGAGACAGAGAGAGACAGACAGAGAAACAGAGAGAGCAGAGAAAAGATTGCTGTGCTGCAGCAGCTTTCCTGCTGAATGAGGAGGTAGTGGGATACTGTTCACAAGGCTCTTAGACTCAGCCATGATCTGCTCCCTTGGCCTATACTTATTTCCTCATCCATGAACATTTCCCATGCGGACTCTCACTGATCCTATAGGTAAATTAAAACTGCTGCACAGCTAAGCTGGGCCACATAAGAACAAGTTCCTGCACTAATATAAAATATTTTATGTGCCTGGCCCTTTAAATGACCCCATACATTTCAGTGACAGTTGGCTCTTGGAATTCTGGGAACAGAAGAGGGTATAAAGTCCAGCAGAGGCTAAGAGGGTAGGAGGAGGAGAAGTAGGGTTCAGCAGACAGAAGAGCATGTCAGCAAGGAAGAAAGAAGATATTGAGCAGGGCTAGAGCAGAGTAGAGAAGATATTTTGAAGAGTGAAACTAAGAAACAGTTGAAAATGAAGTGGGCTAGCTGACTGAGAAGACAGTTGGTGACAGTTTATCCGGGAGAAGCTGAGCAGAGCCAGAGTAGATGTTGTTAGGAGACAGACAAAAGAACCCATGAAAAACCCATAAATGAAGTAGCTATATAAGTTTATAGAGACAAAGAAATATAAAACAAAAAGCAACATTTTTTAAACCAAAGGAAAATTTGGCAGCCAATGTGGAATCTGTTTGAAGGAAGAAAAACAGAACAAAACCAAACCAAACCAAAATAAAACCCACCATGCACTAAAAGACATCTGACCAGTATTGTGGCTGGGCAGAATGGAAGGCTTTATTTCAAGTATGATAGAGGAATAGAAGAGAAGGGATGGATATTTTGTTTGAACAAGCTGACAGGATTTTTATGGAAGTTGTTGCTGGAATGCTGCCTCCATCGTTTTTAGAAGCAGCTTTCCCCCTGCTTTTCCTTGTTTTGAGCTAGTTTATAAGAATGTTAAACCAACCCAGACACTGTTGTGTACTGTGATTATAAAAAGATTGAGGTTTTCGATTATGTTCTATGGGGGAGTGGGGGAAGGGGGTGCCTCAGTGGGCCCATGCTGAGGCATCCCTTCCCCCTGAGGGACCAGCCACTTGACAGTATAGTATAGAATAGAGTTTATTCAGGGCATGGGGTGGGGAGTTAAGAGGGTAGCAGAGGCAGAAGGAGAGGGTATTGAAGAGGAGGCTGGCCATGACCATGTGGAGGGGGGAGGGGAATGGGGGAGAGAAGGGGTGAGCAGCCCCTTTTATAGTGGGCTAGGCCTATCTGGCTGTTGTCAGGTAACTGTGGGTGTGGAATCTGGACAGAATGCCAACATTGTGGATGCTGGGAAGTGCTTGATGACAGGAGCCAGGGGCTGTCCCCTGAAAGGGATGCTCATAGTCAATCATTGGAATGAGCTCAGGGTCCCCGATGAAGGAGTTGAAGGAGCTGAGGGGTTTGCAGCCCCATGGGGTAGCAACAGTGTCAACTGGCCAGACCCCTCCTGGAGCTCCTGGGGACATGAAGACCAACAAAAGAGTACACATGGAGGGACCCATGGCTCCAGCCTCATATGTAGCAGAGGGTGGCCTTGTTGAACATGTTTGGAGGAGCGGCCCCTTGGGCCTGAGGGGGTTCAATGCCCCAGTGCAGGGGAATGCCAGGGCAGGAAGATGGGGGGGCACCCTCATGGAGGCAGGGGGAGGGTGGATGAGATAGGGGGTTTCTGTAGGAGAGCCCTGCAAAGGGGAAAACATTTGAAATGTAAATAAAATATCAGGAGCCTGATAAAGCTGTCTCCCGAGAGGCTCTGCCAGTACCTGACAAATACAGAAGTGGACAGAGCACAGGGTCCCCAATGAAGGAGCTAGAAAAAGTACCCAAGGAGCTGAAGGGGTTTGTAGCCCAGTAGGAGGACCAACAATATGAACTAACCAGTACCCCCAGAGCTCCCTGGGACTAAATCATCAATCAAACACATGGTGTGGGACTCATGGCTCTAGCAGCATATGTAGCAGAGAATGGCCTAGTTGGTCATCAGTGGGAGGAGAGGCCCTTGGTCCTGTGAAGGTTCTATGCCCCAGAGTAGGGGAATGCCAGGGCCAGGAATGGGAGTGGATGGGCTGGGGAGCAGGGGGAGGGAGGGAGGGAATAGGCGATTTTCAGAGAGGAAACTAGGAAAGGGGATAACATTTGAAATTGTAAATAAAGAAAATATCTAATAAAAATGAAAAGAAAATATCCAATAATAATAATAATAATAATAATAATAATAATAATAATAATAATAATAATGTTAAAATACTGGCTAAACAGCTGGAAAAAATACAGGTCAAAAGTTAAAAGCTTGGGAATAAAAAAGAGAACAACAACTATGTTCATTTTCAGTGACTAATTCAGAAGGATGGAGGTTTCCCCAGGTAATCAAAGAAATCAAAAAGGATAGCCAGATGAGACCCTTTTATTTTCTTCCAGAAGTAGGGTCAAACCTATAGAAGTCCTTGGCCAAAAAAATCACCAGCAGCATTCCCAGTAGTAATATAGCATATGCCTGCTAATGAGGATTGTCCATATGGTTATGATGAAATAGGATGGCATTCTATAGAAATGAAGGACCTAAAGCAGTTTAAGAAGGCAAAGATATTTTATTCAATGCAAACACTCTATGTGAAACAAGCTCTAAATTGGACTACTCAGATGTATTCCCCAAGACTGGAGGGAATTAGTAACAGCTGCACAAGAGGCTGGTCCTAATTTGGAACAGCACACCAGAGCAAGGGAATTAATTTGGTGAGGGACCAGTTGATTAGTAAAGATTATTATGCTGATATGCTAGAACAGGTTCAACTGAAGATGCAACCACAGAACAATGTTTCTATAAGAGTGTGGGACAAAGTTGACAATCCAGGAAAAAAAAACCACATTTACAGAAATTACCTAAGGCTCTGGAGAAGCATTCATTTCTCTCTCTCCTCTCTCTCTCTCTCTCTCTCTCTCTCTCTCTCTCTCTCTCTCTCTCTCTCTCTGTTTTACAAAGATTGATCTTAGCAGTAAATAAGTCTATATCATACCCTTGTTGGTAGAGACCCTAGCATTCAAAAGTGAGTAAGTAGAGTCTAAAAAGTCATGATTACTAAAGACACAGGCAACACTCATAGATGAATAGATGAATAGATAAAGAATATGAATGATATTGATTCTAACATATACCCTGCTAATGTAATAGGTCAAGCTATAGCCAGAGGTCTCCCATATCAAATGGCCTAGTACATTAATTGTGGGAAATATGGACATTTGAAACAAAATTGTGAACAAGGCATCTCTAAGGGCAATGATCTTCCAAAATATAATTCAGAAGGCCCAGACTTCCAGAAGGGTGCAGATGAAGTGGCAAGGGTTACCATTGGACCCATGAACATAGGTCTAAGAGAGATAGCCAAGGCAATTTTTTTGCCATCAGAAAACTATATGGGGAGGGGGCTACCTCAAGGCTGTGCCACAAAATGTATGAGCAATTTCCCTCTTGTCAGTCAAGAAATAACAGGTAGAAAAAAAACCTAAGTAATGCAGATATAATACATGCTACTACAGGCAGTGCTGTTCTAGAGTTGGCCATAGGTAAACATCTTACACTATCCCTTAAAGTTCTAAGTTATAAATTAACTACAATGATTCACTGTAATCTAGGAATTATAAATTTCAAGGTGTCCCTTTAAAATAATGGCCTATATTTAAAAAGTTATGCAATTTAACATGTGGTAGGATTACTCAGCTGTTAATGTTTCCCTATATCAAAGGCAAAGCTGCTCCAGTAGAAATATTTGGAGGGTTTGGAAATACTGGAAAGTGTTTGTCCTTGTAAACCATTGTTGACAGAGGCCAAAATCAAAGTTACAAGTGAATGACTTTAAAATAGTTTTGATGGCTGCAGAAGCTGATGTAACTATTTCACACACACACACACACACACACACACACACACACACACACACACACACAAGGATTCAGAATGGCTGCTTCAAAAGGTTTATACCCAGTTTCTAAGAATTGCAAAGATGTCTGAGATAAAAACAAATGTGTGTGTGGGCCTAAATGTGTGGAACCAGAAGGTCAAATAGGAAAGTTTTGAGGCCTTATGTGCCTTATGTAGCCTTAAATTTATGGGGAAAAGATCTATACAGCATTGAGGAACTCAGATTAATATTCCATCAATACCAAAGACAATCTCTAAAGGGGTGAGATGGAAGATGTTCCAGTGGAAGGTATTAAAAATGTTATCCGGAACAATCCCAGATTGTGCAGGTTGTCCAAAGTCAGGACACAACAGGGATTGAGATTCCAAATTTATAAGAGGGGCCACCTCTGAAATTATACCAATGTTCCTACTCTTAAAATGGTTGACCAACAAGCCTGTGGGTAGAGCAGTGGCCCTTAATTAAAGAAAAATTTCTGAAACTTGAGCAGCTGGTACAAGAGCAGATGGAGGTTCGACATATAGAATAGTCTACCATCCCATGGAATTACCCTGCAATTATTATGAAAGAGAAATTGGGGAAATGGAGAATGTTAACAGATTTGAGAGATGTGAATAGAGTAATCCAACCAATGGGTCCATTGCAGCATGGAATTCCTTTTACCTTTTTTACTACCTAAGGCATGACCTATGATAGTAATTGATCCCCTTGCAAGAGCAGGATAAGGAAAAACTTGCTTTCACAGTGCCTACATGTTATTACATGTAGTAAGACCACTCGATAATGCTCAACCTTGTAAAAAGATATCAATGTGGAAAGTTCTTCAGCAAGGAATGTTGAGCAGTCCAACTTTATGTCAATATTTTGGGCTAGAAATAATTTGTAGGCAATTTCTTCAATCCATTATTTACCATTACATGGATACTATTTTGTTGGCTGATTCAGCTCAAACAAAAAGAATTTTGCCTTTTTGGAGTTTTTAGATTGCTTTTGAATAAATACAGTGAAGATTTTTGTCCATTATCTAGGCTTTAAAATGAATCAACAAAAACTTCAACCAGAGATGGTGCAGATCAGAAGAGATCAGTTGCAAACTTTTCATGAATTTCAAAAATTAATTGGTGATATTAATTTGACATGACCCACCATTGAAGTAACTATGCATGAGTTAAATAATTTGTTTCAAACATTACAAGGAGATTCAGACTTAAGCCAAAACAGCTAACAAAGGAAGTTGAAAAAGAGTTAGCTTTAATAGAAAAGAGACTGTGAGACACATGTGTGGATCTCATAGATCCCAAAGTGGATTCTATTTTGCCTTCCACTCCTTCTCCTACTGGGCTCATTATGCAAAGGAAAGATAAAAAATTAAAGACTTAAAAAGAAAAAGGTTTGTGACAAATTATAAAAGAAAGACTACATTATCAGGAATAGACCCAGCAGAAATCATAGTGGTTCATATTAATGTTGAATTATTTCATTATGGATAATGAAGGTTGGCAAAGAGCTTGGAGCATCTGTTTGGGAGAAATTAACCATCAAATACCCTAAAAGCAAGTGATTATATATATAATTGAATTCTCCCATGTATTGTAAAGGGAATGCCAATTTCTGAAGTGCCTACATTTTATACTGATGCAAATAAATTGGGAATGGCCAGTTATAAAGTAGAAAAATTAAGCAAAATAACCCAAAGCTCATGTAAGTCAGCTAAAAAAAATTGTATGCAGTTCTTATGGTTCTATTTGATTTTTCTGAACCTCTTAAAATAACTACTGGCTCTCAATATGCATAAGGAATTATTTGTATATAGAAACTGCTGATAATTCAGAATTAGAATAATTTTGTATACATCTACAACAATTAGAAACATTATCTATTAAATAGGAACCATATTTGGTCTAATACAAGCTTGCCAGGTCCATCCACACAAGGAAATGAAGAAACTGACCAATTATTACAACAAATATGGTAGAAGTCTTAAAATTTCATGAAAAATACCGTGTTAACAGTAAAAGTTAATTTTTTATGTCACTTGGCAACAAGTCAAGTGAATTTTAAGAAAATGTCCTACTTATTTTTTGTATAACCAAACTTCATTGCACATTGTAAGTAACCCTAAGGATACCAAAAGAAATCTGAAAGATGGATGTTTTATTTTGCAGAATTTGAAAAATTAAAGTTTGTACACATACCAGTGATATATGCTCAGAGTTTCAATGGGCAATTGCTTTGAGCTCTGAAAAGGCTGACTCTGTAATTACACAATAACTGGAAGTAATGGCTAGTCTAGGGATACCTGTACAACTTAAGATGGACAATGATACTTTATATGTCTCCAATAGGATGAATGAATTCTTTGCATATTCTAATATAAACCACAATACAGGTATACCACACAAGCCTACAAGACAAGTAGTTGTTGAAAGCGCTAATTGCATCGTAAAAGAAATGCTTATAAAGCAAAAGGAAGAATAAAGATCCCCAGGGACGGACGAAATAATGCTCTGTTACCGTTAAACTTTCTGAACATTAATGAGAAAGGAACAACGGGCTGAAAAACACTGGATTATAGAAAAAAACAGTGGAATTAATCTATATACTACAAGGATGTGTTCATATCAGAATGGAAGTCAGTGATGTATTTTGATGGGGACATTGATTTGTTCATATTACCATAGGAAATGAAAAGCTGTGGATACCATCAAAACTAATAAAGCTCAGATCTTCTGAAAACCTTGGACACTGACCCAAACAGAGCAAAAAAGAGTGCCTGACCAATCAGGGCATTCCCCTGGCAGCCAGCAAAGCTTAGACAAGAAAAGATCAGCAGAAAAGACTTAACCACTCACTCACTGGCAGGCCTTTGGGAAGGGTTTTGGTCTTCTGCCAAAGGGACCTATCCTCAATGCAGCTCAACCACAGACTAATGAGCAGGACGATACACGAGTCAGTGCAGAATACAGCATCCTGAAAGCCCAAGTAGCAACCATGAGCAAAAGCTTCACAGAGCTGGGACAGAGACCCAGGGACTTTGAAAAGAAACTGCAAAGCACAAGATGTTAGAAGATAAGATGGCCCAGGGAAGAAGACAGTTTCATGAAGCAGTACACACATTACAGGGAAGAGAAGCATCCCTATTAGGTTCTTATTTCAGTTCTGGACACGCTCCTGATAGATCAGCAGAAAGAGCACATCAGACCCTGAGAACCTTGGAAAAGACATTGGAAATAATTGAGAAGCACCTTCGAAACTGAGCAATTAGTAGTTAAAACAATGGGAGTAAATGTAATGTGAAATATTTTATGTGCCTGGCCCTTTAAGTGATCCTACACTTGAAAGTGAATTGGGCTACCAGACTGAGAAGACAGTTGGTGACAGCTTATCAAGAAGCTGAACTGAGCCAGAGAAGATATTGGTAGGAGACAGATAAAAGAACCCACAGCGAACACACAAACGAAGTAGCTATGTAAGTTTTTAGAGACAAAGAATTATAAAACAAAATGCAACTCTTTTTTTTTTTTTAAACAAAAAGAACAAGTTCCCAGGAAAGAGGGCTCCAAACAGTCTCTAGCAGGCTTCAAGTTGAACGATCCTGTTCCCCTCACTAAACCTACTCTAGCTTCTGCACTGAAGGCCTTGGTAGCAGCAGAGGGACAGTGACTCATGGTCATTACCCGGGAACTTTTCAACACATTACAGTTCATGCGATGTGAAAACAGCTGCAATGTCAGCCAGGAGGAGGCCAGTGAATTCACCTGCCGTAACTTTTATGAAGTGCAGCACTCTGCACAACTATGAGGGGGAGTCTGTCCTGAACCACAGCTATGCACAGGATATAGTCAGCAGCACAATGTCAGCAGAGGGATGCACTGTAGGAGTCCATACATCCTTAGGGTAAGGCCAGTAAGACAAACCAGGAATTTCCACAGGCATACCTCTGTGCAGGGAAAGTAAAGAAGTTTACTTTTTATTTTTTAATAAGCTGTATTGTTTGACTTTCTAATGTATTACAAAACTTGTTAATTACAAAACAATAAAAATGAAGAGAAATGACCATGTTCTTCCTCTCTCTGAGCTAATAAACCTCGAGGGAATTGAGACAAAACAAGACAGTTAGCTCCACATGAGAGGGGGCAGGGGATCCAAAGAGTGCTGGTCAGCCAGCTCTGCCCACCGACATATACATCTGCATGGACATGCATACATATACAACACACACACACACACACACACACACACACACACACACACACACCATAGAAATCATAACAGCAGAAAGCAATGAGGACATCATACTGGACGAACAGTTGAATTTAGATCACAGACAGTAGATATTCCAAGTGAGACCCATGACGATGACTCTGGTATCGAACCATGAGGACTGAAAGTGCCTAGGGAGCACAGAGCTTGGCCAGATGAGTTGAGGTAGTTGGAGAAATTTTTCTCTTGAAGCCTCAAATCTGTCACACTAACCCCCAGCCTGTGAGAAGCCTTTCCCACATTGCTGGTCATCCAGTCAGCACTAGAGTGTAAGCTCAGGAAAGAACTCTCCAACAGCACTCACAGAAACAGGACTGATAAGCTGCTACTCAGGCCCTGCCAGTGTGAACCAAGATCTGCAAAGGTTGAATAGATCATCTTGTGATACAAGGAGCAAGAGGGAGAAAGGCCACATACCACTCAAAAAGGTGACAATGAGAACCACTTATTTCCAGTGGGCGATACTTTTTTAAAATTAGATATTTTCTTTATTTACATTTTAAATGCTATCCCCTTTAATAGTTTCCCCTCTGAAAATCCCCCATCCCCTCACCCCACCCCCTGCTCTCCAACTCACCCACTCCCATTCCTGTCCCTGTCCCTGGCATTCCCCTATACTGGGGCATAGAACCTTCAGAGGACCTTGGGCCTCTCCTCCCATTGATGACAGACTAGGCCATCCTCTGTTACATATGCATCTAGAGCCATGAGACCCACCATGTGTTTTCTTTGGTGGTTTAGTTCCAGGGAACTCTGTGGTACTGGATAGTTCATACTGATGTTCCTTCTATTGAGCTGTAAACGACTTCATCTCCTTGGGTCCTTTCTCTAGCTCAGCTCCGTCATTGGGGACCCTGTGCTCCGTCCAGTGGATGACTGAGAGCATTCACTTTTGTTGATATTCTTCGCAAATTGCTTCCTCTGTGTGATCTCACATGATCCCTCTCAAGCAATGAGCTACAGGTTCCTGTCCGCATCAATCAAAGCTCTGTGCTTATTCTAGAAGTGGCTTCCAAATAGCACATAATGGCATATCAGTGATATGTGACCAACTTATTTCCCTTAATGGACTGCAACTTCTAGTAGAACAGGAAAGTTTGCTTGCTCATTGTTTTCTCGAAACATGTGAACTCCACAGAAGTCTTATAAATGATCACAGAAATGAACAACTGGATGAGACATAGGAGAGAGCCTGGATAAGGTGCAGGATGGTTACATGGGCTTGACTGTGTTTATGGATAGACATGAGGGCAACCTGCCACTGATGCTTCATTCATCCTACCTGCTGCTGCTTGTCACATAGGTCATAGATCTTCAGGCTACCTTCTATTCAGACTGCCTTCTCCACACAGCCTCTTTGTCTCCTCACAGGACTCCTGTAGTGAAGTCTGCCCCTGAAACTTTCTGTTCTCCATCCTTAGTGTGAGAACATACTCTATGTTTTAGCTGACTCTACTCACTCAAGAGCTGGCCATGTTGGATGCTGAACTGCAACCAAAAAAAAAAAAAAAAAAAAAAAAGGAGGCAAGTGGCAGGGAGACCGGGACACGGCACACAGTAGGAGTGGAGATTCTGCATCAGCTCCTGCCTCCATCTTTCCTCCCT
>NC_034597.1:11225675-11264033 GCF_900095145.1 Mus pahari | reverse complement strand
AAAAAAAAAAAAAAAAAAAAAAAAAAAAAAAGGTGAACTGCTGCCAGCTTTGATTTGCCTCCCACTAAAACAAGTACTTCTAAGTACTAGACAGCAAAAAGGATTCATGTACCTCCTTGAAGATAATGTGGTTTCCACTTGCCCATATACGTTTGTGGTTTTGAAAAACCATGAGCCGGGGTAAGACAAAACCCGTCTGAGAGATGAGACAAGATTCAACAGGAATGCAATCTTTCTATGTGTCTCATGGAACTCAGATCTTTAAATCCCCTGTTAGAGCCCCAGAGGCTCAGGGCTGATGGATATCCCCCTCATAATGCACCCCTTTTTCTTTCTAGAGGTTCTGGAGTTGGGCAGGACAATGCTTGGAGGGGCTCACAGATGTTTCACACTCAGGAAAACTGAGTCTATGAGGGACAAGT
The DNA here is from genome assembly GCF_900095145.1 of Mus pahari. Classification (NCBI taxonomy): domain Eukaryota; kingdom Metazoa; phylum Chordata; class Mammalia; order Rodentia; family Muridae; genus Mus; species Mus pahari. The sequence continues at coordinate 11,263,611 of NC_034597.1, read as the reverse complement.
CCAAGAGTCTCAGGGCAAGCCTTTTGCTAAGAGGCAGACAGTATGGAACCACAGCTACCACTTTGGTTCAAAAACAAAGAAGGAAAGAAGCATTCCCTGCCAATTGCTGGGGTCCCAGTCATGTCAGTCATTAGTAGAATTCATTCACTTCAACCAGCCCCTTGCAGTTATCCAAAGTCTCCTGGGGCATTTTTTGAAGGTTGCACTTCTGGTGTTGTGTATTGAGCATCTCAAGCTCAAAGTTCACCCTGAGTTAGGGCATACCCCTGGGTGCAAAGTTCACCCTGAGTTAGGGCATACCCCTGGGTGCAAAGTTCACCCTGAGGTGTAGGGCATAACCCTGGGTGCAAAGAACCTCATGAATGCAGGATTCAAGGATCAGATTAATTCAGGATGCATCCTGGGCTACTACTGTCCAGGAGATGCTAAATCATGGCTCCTCCTGGTGCTACTAAAATTATTATTCTTGCTCCAGGCCAAATTAGGCAGGGTTAAAAAAAAAGGAGATGGGGCTCGGATGGATGAGCACTCAGTGGGACTGAAGGAAGATACTAGCTAGCTCTCTTAAGAAGTGCCCAGGAGTCTATACCATTGTCTTAGGCCTACCAGAAACCCTTGATGACATTTCTCCTGTTTTCAGAGCAGGGATTCTAGATAGTGGATTCCTATTGCTACAGGAATGTCCAGAGGACATAACCAGTATTTCCAGGGAAGAAGTTATATAAACTCCCCTGGTGATTTTAATTTGTCACAAAGGTGAGCACAAGGAAAAAGGGCTCTGCTGCTCAAAAGTGGACTTCCAGGGCCTCATCACTGGCATCAACTGGAAACTTTGAGATAGACAAATCCTTAGGCCCTATCTAGAACCCCCAACTCCCAGGATCTGGAAGTACACACACAAAATTAGAATACAAGCCCCCCCCCCATACAGATATGTGGCATTGTGAATTGTGTCAGAGAATAATGATCAAAAGCAGGGAAGAACAGTCAAACACTGAGGGGCACCAAGTAGGACCAGTCCCCTCAGCTAGTGGCAGGACCAATCAGATCCCACACACCTCCAGAGGGGAAAAAAAATTCACCAAAAACTCACCGCCCCTAGCATCTTGCATAAGCCAATAGCTGTCAAGGCCTCATAACAGGCATGATGACAGCTCACACACTACTGCCCTTATCCCCAGACTGTGTGTGACTCAGACTACAGGCTCTGCTTCTCATTTGAAGGAAGCAAAAATAGTTTGTGTTGCCATCTCACTCCTATCTGGGTTTCATGTTCTGCCTCTAAGAGGCACATTGGAAAGTTAGTTAGGATGTGAGGACACCCTGGACGTGCAGCCTTCTGTGACACGAGGAAAGCTGACTTAACAGAAAGGGACCAAGACAGCCAACAGGGAGCTGGGGATAATGACTGCCTGTTGTGCAAATCCTTATTGGTGCAATGGGCCAGGATTGCATGAAGTTCATTCCTCTCATTTGTCACCTTATGGAGATCCCTTTTTAGTTTCTCCAACTTCTTCATCTGCTGCTCCTGCTCAGTGATGGCGGAGGGTTGGGATGATGCCTTCCCGCCAGACGCTGTAGGCAGATAAACAAAGTGAACTTGCCTACTCGATGGCACAGAGTTAGGAAAGACTATGCTGGGTCCCTAAAAGAAGCTGAGGATGAGAGAATGCTAGAGACACAGTGAATCCCTGAAAGAGCAGGAAAGCTATCTTCAAGCTGGGCTCCTCAGTTATGTCCCTGTTCACACTCACCATAGCTAGATATATGCCTCACTCCCATTGCAGTCCCCTGTCACTGACATGCAGAAGCTAGCCCATACATGAAGAATTGGAGGGTATTATCAGATCAAATCTGATGTGATGCAAGTCCTGAAGTCCATAGTGCCTAGGACCACCCAGGCCCAATACTGTATTCAAGCTCAAAGTGTCTGAATGTCTGAGACCTTGATACATGACCAGGGAGTATCCCCCTCTGTTCTTGGCATCACATACCCATGTAGCTTAAGGAATCTGCTGAGGATGAAGTGCCTCAACACTGTATCCTGAGAGGGAGATTATTATTCTCACAGAGCTTCCTCCTTGCATCCTTGGCCACTCAGAATGAAATTAATGAGCTCCCAGCAAAGTAGCTGCATGCTTGTCAGTTCTGAAATCCTTGACTCTTGAGTCTGCTCTTTAGGAACACAGAGGCTCCAGAATAGGAACCCTACTCCTGGAAGGCCCAGCTGAAGCTCACCTCCTCCAGGAAGCTCCCTATCCCTAGCCTGTGGTTTATTCTGCCTTACCCAGGATCATTTATTTCTTGCCTTTTAAACCAAGGCAAAAGGTCAGCTTCCTTCTGCCTCTCTCTGCTCTCTCTGCTCTCTGTTCTCTCTCCTAAATAGCCTGTTCAGCCTGACCAACATGTCTATGGGAGGAACCTAAAGACACTGAGTGCCCTAAAGGCAGGCATTGTTGCCACGTTAATGGCGACCTCACAGAGAATACTAAAGGCATCTAAGGGGTACATTGGAATCTCCAGAGGAAGCATTGTTGTGTTCCCCTCCAGCAGCCCCAAATCACCAGAAACCAAGCTGCCCTTTCCAGCAGCCTTCCTGGAGACAAAAGGGAAGATATCCAATCATCCCCCCTTCCAAAGCCAGACATCTCTCTGCTCCATTAGTATCTTTTCACTCTTTCATGTGTCAATAGTGAAGACTCACTTTCCAAACACAAACCAGAAATGGCCCTTCCCCTCCTAAAGATCTTTAATCAATGAGTTGATGAATAAAGGTTGCTAGGAAACTAGGTCAAGATGGTAAGGAAACTAGGTCAAGATTGCTCCCCTGCAGTGTTCAAACACTTCAGGGTAGATCTACAGGATTCTTGAAATATGTTGGGGTGATGAGGATTGTGGGTGTCATCAGAACAATGGGACACTGAGAAATAGGATAGGTTTCACTTCACAGAAGCTCCTGGCTTCTAAGCTTTTTTTCTGGAAGACACAGCTTGAGCCCACATCCTCCAGGAAATTCCCAGGATTTACTACACATTCTCCAGAACCACTTATATCTTGTTATGCCAAGATCGAAGGCCAGCTTCCTTCTGTTCCTCTCTGCTGTCTCCATGCTCCTTTTGTTTTCCCCAAAATGTCTGCTCATCCTGGGTAACATGTCTGTTTGTGAACCTTCTAGGCATTGAACAAGTGTCCTACAGGCAGGTGGTGTCACCACAAACCTGGTGACATCACTGAAGATTCTAGGGCTCTCCTGGATACAAGGCATTGTCCAGGGAAGGGGCTACTAATGATGTTACTGGGAACTGCAATGTCCTAGCTGCTAACTAGCTCTCCCCAAATTAAATAAAGGTTGTGATGCACTTTCCAGGTGCCTCTTCACTATTCCTCATTATACTCAAATTCCAACACTGCTAAGAGTTAGTCATTCCACTCAAATGGCAAAAGGCTTTCCCTGCAGTGGACTCTCTTTGTAAGCTCTGTATGCTTTGTAAAATTTGTAAACCCTCAAGGCAGGAACATGGCCAGGTCCCTGCCCGAGTAGCTCCAGTGTCCATGCCTCTCCCCTCAATAGGACCCTCCCTATATTATGCTAATTTTAGGTGAAACATTTGAACAAAAGATGCCAGTCCCTGAATAGGAAAACCCACCAATCCCTGAACAGGAAAGTTTACTAATTCCTGAGCTCCCCCAAGCTCAGGACTTGAAATCCCACCAATCCTCAGCCTCAGGACTGCAGATCTCCACCCTAAGGAGCTCCCCTCACCCTTGCCAGGACCCTGTATAGGCTCTGTGCCTTTTCCAGTTCTGGGTGTTTGCTTCCTCCTGGGAGTATACACAGCCACTCCTGGATTCATTCATTCACACCCTGGACCCTGCAATAAATCTTTTATCAGATAATGCTGCCTGGTGTGACTGATTCGTCAGAAGATGACAAGAACCAATTAAGAGAAGCAGGAAGAAGTGAAGAGGAGAAGCAGGGCCGAGGCTCCTGAGCTCCTCAGCTCAGCTGGAGAGACCCTCCTGTATTAGGGTTTCCACTACTGTGAAGAGGCACCATGACCAAGGCAACTCTTACAGAAGAAAACATTTAACTGGAGCTGGCTTACAGATTCAGAGGTTCAGTTCATATCATGGTGGGAAGCATGGCAGCATCCAGGCAAGCATGGTGCTAGAGGAGCTGAGAGTTCTATGTCTTGTTTGGAAGGCAATCAAGAGAAGACTCAACATCCTCAGGCAACAGGAGGAGGGTCTCAAAGCCCACTCCCACAGAGACACACTTCCTCCAACAAGGTCACACCTACTCCAACAAAGCCACACCTCCTAATAGTGCCACTCCCTGGGCCAAGCACATTTAAACTACCATATTTCCCTCCCTGGTTCTCAGTCGCCTTTTCAAACACTTAAGTCTATGGGAGCCATACTTAACCTTAGCATAATGCAAAATACATTTAGTTCAACATAAAAAATATCTATAGTCTATAATAGTCATAACAATGTAAAATGTCCAAAATTCAGTCTCTTCTGATTCATCCAATCACTTAACTATAAAGTCAAAATTAAAAAGCAGATCACTCCAATATCATAGTATATACATTTTGGAATGGTAATTCCAAAAACAACATAGTGAGGAAATACTGAACCAAAGCAAGCTTAAAACCCAGCTAGGCCAAATTCCAAACTCTCCTCTTCACATTTGACGTGGAACTGCTCTTCAGATCTTCAATTCCTATCTGCTTTTTGACTGAAGCACAGTTCTTTCTGGTTGGTTCCACTCTCTATAAGTGGATTCCTCAGTATGTATCCCATGCCTCTGGCATCTCTTACATCATGGGGGTTTCAAGGCAACTTTAACCTTACAGCTTGTTGTTCTAATATCTGGGATTTACACATGATCTTCGGGGCTCTTCCAAAAGACTTGGGTTACTGCTCCAGATCTGTCTTCTGTAGCAGTCTAGGCTCTTATTGACCCTGCTGCTGGTTTGGGTGGTCCTCCCATGGTACTGACATCTCCAATATGCTGAGATCTTCCTCTGCAGCCAGGCTTCACCCTTCATGGTGTCAAGACTCAACTTCTTTGCCTGATACCTTCAGTCCTGGGTCACCAACTGCAACTGTGGCTGCACCTTCACCAGTGGCCTTTCCCAGCCACTCACAATGCCAAGCCTCAGTTTCTCTTTGATGACCCTTCATGCCTTCAAAGCTAGTACCACCTGGGTGATTCTTATACATTACCAAGTCCAGCTACAGGACAATATATGCAACCTTGGCAATCTCTGGAACACAGCTTCTTAGCGCTCTCAGAAAATGCTTCCCAGGAGATTTCACCTCAGTGATGCTGATCTCTTCTTAATCAAACCAGCACCAATTTCTACTCTTGACTCTAAAGCTAGAGCCACATGGCTAAAGTTGCCAAGTTCTGCTTGCCAGAGCTGAAATATATGGCTCCCTTGCACTTTACATTCTCACCAGCTTTCTGTTTTCCGAGTCCTTCACTGCCTGTCTTGCAACTTACTCTGTAGATTGACCTTCAACTCAGAGATCTGCACGGTTCTGTTTCTTGAATGCTGGGATTAAAAACATGAACCACCATGGATGGACCTAAACTTTTCTTTACCGTGAACTTCCTCTGTACTGGGCTGGCCTTGAACTCAGATCTGCCCGCTTCTGTCTCTTGGGATTAAAAGCGTGTGCCACCCTGCCCGGAACTAAGCTTTTCATTTTAGATTTTAACCAAGTTGAAAACCAAGAACCAAATGCAGACACTATTGCATATGCCAGCAAGGTTTTGCTGGAAGGACCCTGATATAGTTGTCTCTTGTGAGGCTATGTCAGTGCCTGGCAAACACAGAAGTAGATGCTCACAGTCAGCTATTGTATGGAACACAGGGCCCCCAGTGGAGGAGCTAGAGAAATTGCCCAAGGAGCTGAAGGGGTCTGCAACCCTATAGGTGGAACAACAATATAAACTAACCAATACACCAAGAGCTCATGTCTCTAGCTGCATATGTAGCAGAAGATGGCCTAATCAGCCATCAGTGGGAAGAGAGGCCCCTTGGTCTTGCAAACTTTATATGACCCAGCACAGGGGAACACCAGGGGCAAGAAGTGCAGTGGGTGGGTAGGGGAGCAGGGTGGGGGGGAGGATATAGGGGACTTTCAGGATAGCATTTGAAATGTAAATGAAGTAAATACCTAATACAAAACTGGAAAAAAAGAAAACCAAGGATAGCCATCACAATCTATCTCTTGTCAATCTGAGACATAATTTTATCTCCTTTTGTCCAAATGAAAACAATAACTAGGACATCACACCTAACATGATATAACTCTTCCTTGTCCAACTACAAATTCATAAATTTATCGGTTTATTCATTTGCTCCCCATATCTGCTTAACTCCAGCCTCACCAGTTGTTGTTCTCCCCCAAACTACAAATCCCCTGATATACGTTTTCCCTTCCCAGCTTCTGAGGTGGAGCCCCACCCAGGCATGAGACACCCAAAGTCCCTTTCTAACCAAACACCATCCTCTTTTCATTCTATGGCTGGCCAGTCCTGCCTCCTAGCCTCATGTCCCAACCATCATCTCTCCCTCATCGCTTCCTTACTCCTTTGTTACACTGTCTTCACAAGCACTACCTTTGTATACATACCCTCTACTTGTCTCAACCCTAACTTATCCCCTTTCCTTTCTAAACATTGGGATTTGGTCCTCTTCACCCCTCCTGGTCACAACTCCCCTCCTCTTTCTCCAGGCCCCTTCAAGGCAATCCTTATTACCCAACTGCTGCTAAATTTGATGGCTTTCCTCACTGGATTCACCTTGAGTCTCATTTTAAATTATTCCTTAAAGGTAATCCTTTTTACATCTCAACCCAACAGGGTCTTGCACCCTTAAGTTTCAAAAGGTATCAAGGTTGAGTATCTTGCCTCTTGTCTCAGAGTGAGGCCTCCCTCATATCTGTGTTGAGACCTTAGCCCAATCCTATTGGGTTTTACCCCACACTTCTCCTTTCTCTTGCTCACTCCCATCAGCAGCGAGCAGTATAGATGTGAGGTTTAGAAAACACATATTCAACAGCTCAACAGACCATTCATATGATAGGACCTGGAGACTGCTCACCAGTAGAGTTTTGAAAGGAGATACGAATCCTGTACCACCCGTGTGGTTTTTTTTAAACACCTGTTCCCTATGCTTGTTTCCTCTATGATCAAACTAGGGATTACTGGCGACATTGGCCAGAGACTTTTGGAGGCTGTTGTTATTGGTCCTGTAGGAGACATGATGCATATTCATGAAGGCATACTACATTTTATGCAGAATGGGGAATTTTTATATCCCAGTCAAGGTCCAATGGCACCCCAGGTGGAAGGCAGGAGTCATTGGTAAATTTTACTATAACATTCATCACTGCTTCCAATTAGCCACTATCTAAATACAACTCTCTCAACCCCTGGGTATAGATACAGATAAGGAAGTGGTCCAATGTTCCTCAAAGGTCCTTACATCCCTAACATCACCCCTCTTAGACAATACTGATCCTTCCTCTCTATCATACCCTCTCTTATTTCAGACCTGAATAATATTTTCAGACCTGAATAATAACTGAATAATAATTGAATGATGATCTGCCTGACTGTTTTGGAGAATATTGGGCCAAACTCACATCCACCATTCGTCTCTGTCTGTTGACTTATTAGATGATTTCAGCTCTCTGCTCATTAATTGCTTCATGTCAAACATTACAACCATCCTATGCCTTTTTCACATCTCTTGCTTTGGTATTGTAGACTGCTGTAACTCCGCAGGGGCACACTTTGTGGGCACACTTTGTGGGCACACTAGATCCTGCAGACTGCAATAATACCATGACCCTTACGACCTCCACCCAGCCACTATGTCCAAGTGTTCATCATGTATCTATTCTTTATAACACCCAAGTCTACTACTGCATACCCACTGAATGGTCTGGAACATGCACCCTGATGAAGAACCTTTGCCAGTTCCCGTCACAGGGTTTATAGCAGAAAGGCTTAGTAAATGAGCTCTTCAGATCCTGCTTTTCCTTGCAAGCCTGGGTGTAACTGCTGGTGCTGCAACTGGGAAGATGGGACTGACAACTTCTGTAGCTATTTACCATCAGTTTTCCTTTCCTTCATTAAGACTCTCCAGTGTGCCAAATACACTCACTGATAGCTCTAGTGATACAAAATCTGAGAGAGAGAGAGAGAGAGAGAATGAGAGAGACTTTATTTCTTCCTTCAGGGGAATATTGCTTTCATATCAATTAGTCAGGCATAAAATCCTACAACTCCAGATAGATCTCTGAAAACAAAGAAAACAGCTTGGTGCCTCTGTCCAGTGGGTTATTAATAAACCTAATATGGAATTGGATACTATACTTCTGTTCCCCCTTCTTTTTTAAATTCTACCAATCACAGCCTACCTCATAAACCTCTTGTTTAGAATCCTTCAATAACAGATCCAAAAGATTTCTAACTAGAGTTTTATTTTAATCAATTATTATTAAAGGACTACCAGCCCATAGCTCTGTAGCCAGAGCCAGCACCTACTGGTATACCCTGAAAGTGAGGGCTGAACTTGCTCCACAGACTTCAAACCCACAGAGCAGTGGGAGAGCTGAACAAGGATGGGAACTCTACACACACATTCAGCAACAAGTAGTCTAATGATGTTGTTCCTTTCCCCAACCCTGACTGTACACCAATAGTAAACAAAAAGGGGGTTGGTGGAGATATTCATGCCACTCAAGGGTCAGGAATGGCTTTACCTACCATGGATTCCATTTGTATACTTTGAAAACTTCATTTATTTGGTAAATTCTGTAAACCTTCAAGGCAGGAAAATGGTCAGACTCCTGTCTGAGGTGCTCCAGCAGCCTTGCCCATCCTCAGACCTCTGTCATAATTGTCACAAAGGTCATCTCTAGGCGTTCAGCAGGACCCTCCCCAGATTATGCTAATTTTAGGTGAAAAGTTTGATCAAAAGCTACAAATCCCTGAATAGCAAAACCTACCAATCCCTGAACTTCCCATAGTATCAAACTAACCACTGAGCACAAAACAAACAAAAAAACAACAACAAACAAACAAAAACCCAAAACCAGTCAACCAAACTCCAAACCAAAAACAAACAAAACAATCCCTGAACAGGAAAACCCTAATCACCAAATTCTACCAATTCTTATCCTGGAAACCTCCACCCTAGAAAGTTCCTGTTGGTGATGTGATCAGTTGTTCACAGATCTGCCTGCAGACCCCTGAGTACTGGGTCAACACAGGTGAGACCTGAGGTCTCAAAAGCAAATATTCACAGAAAGTATATGATGGGCTAAACCTGGAATCAGGAACAGAGGTTAGTGTTAAGAGGTCAGCCTGGAGTATGGACAGGACTCACCAGGAGGAAATACACACACACACACACACACACACACACACACACACACACACACACGCAGCCAATGAGAAGAATATGTAGATCAGTGGTAAGGAGCTTCAAAAGAGAACAAAAGTTAAATTTTTCTGTTGGGAGCCATATGTGACCATGTCCATGCTCTTGAAATGGTGACGCTGCTAGGTTTAGGTGCACCATCCTTTAGAAGACAATGGCAGGGAAGGGTGGAGGCAATTGGAGAGACTTGGGATTCCTACAGCTTTATTAAAGTCCCACCTCACCTTTCTACTGATGCTATAGTCCCTGTAATGAGAAGCCAGCCCATGGTCAGCCTAGAATGCATGTTCTCAGAGCTCTGAAACTTTTCCTTCCATACATTCATGCTCCTTGGACCCTAGGCTTGATAAGGGCTATTGGGATCTCTGTCCTTTCAGACATTTACACCCTAATCCAGTAAAGTCGGCTCTATTTCTAAATAGGGTCCTGTAGAGTACTGCAAGTTGAGACCACACTGGTGTTTAGGAGAAAAGCACATGCATAAATTGGTATGAAAAGTGTCTTCATGAACACAGAACTGTAGGAGAGAAGAATGGGGGGTTGTATATGCCTTGTGCACACGAAGCCAGAGATGAAGTTTTGGATCTAGAAGGCAACAAATGAAAGACCGCCTGTAAACCCCAGCAAATAAGGAGACCTGGAGCCAGTTTTGTCATTGAGACTTCAGACAGCTTGGCCTTTAAAGTTCTGAGATGTCACACTTCCATGAGCAAATCTTAACCTTGAAGATAGTTATGGAAGCTCAGACAAACACAGAACTTCCCTTTCTATCTGCCTGCCTCTTATTACACTGAACTCTCATGCCAGAGGAGTCTTCCATAGTTGCATAGTGACTGTTCATTTGTGTTCTCACCAGCAGTAGATGAATGCTCACCTATCTCTACATCCTCCTAGCCACCATGAGTTGTCACTAGTGTTGTTGGACTTAACTATTGTAACAGGTGTGAGGTGGGATCTCAGAGTAGTTCTGATTTGCATCTCCCTGATGTACAATAACGCTGAGCATTGGTGTCTCTAAGCCATTTTTGTTCCCTCTATTGAGAGTTCTCTATTTAAATATGTATCCCATTTAAAATTATTTGTTTCCTCGATATCAGTTTTGTTTTTATATTAAACTTGTAATTGGAGGTGTAGTTAAAACTATTTTTTTCCCATTTTGTAGACCATCACTTAAAATAGTGTTTTTATACTATTATTGGGAAATTAGGTAATACTCTATGGGTGAACCCACAAAACTGGCAGACACATTGCAGATAACATTACTGTCACTGAACAAAAGATTAATATATAATATTTTGTTTACCTCAATAATTTATATAACTATTTTAAAGTACTTATATGAATTCTTTGAAACATTCATACAATGTGTTTTGATCACATTTCCCCCACATCTCCACATCTATCCCTGCCTACTTCTGTGACTCCCAACTGTGTATTTTTGTTTTTTTAAATTATTAATATTGCCAGGGGTAGACCATTAAAGAAATCTGTCCCTCGCTCCACCAAGAGCCATTAACTGTCCATAATGGCATGAGTTAGGAGTAGCAGCTCACGGACCCTTCCTACTCAATGTTTGACTGTTGACTGGCTTGATGCTCTGCAGGTGAACACAGCTGCTGTGTGTCTTGAGAGCAGCACTCTTGTCATGTCCAAAAGATATGGTTTTTCTTTCATCTTCCCTGACTTCAGGCTCCCACAGTCTTTCTGTCCCACCTTTCATGATGGTCTTTGAGCCTTGTGGAAGGGGTATGATATAAATATCCCATTAATCATGGCTGAAATCAGTGAAATAAAGACAAAAATATAATGAATCACTGAAACAAGGAGTTGATTCTTTGCAAACATTAACAAAATTGGCATACCTTCAGGACAAGTCAACCAAAAGAAAGAGAAGGGTGGAATTAATAAAATTAAAGAGGAAAAAGACACAGAGGACATCTAATCTTTTTAAAATTTACATTCTACCAACTGGACAAGTCCTTTTTAAATTGATAAATCTCTAGATGTATATGACTTACTAGAATGAAACATGAATAACTTGAGGAGCCACATATTAACCAATGACACAAACAGTACCTTTCCCAACTAAAAGGAGCCCAGTGCCAGATGGACTCAGTGGGGAAGTTGACCAGATAGTTAAACAATTAACATCCCTTGGATTATTCTGCAAACTAGAAACAGAAGAATCACATTCAAATTCTCTTTTTTGAAGCCAGTGTTACCCTAATGGGGAGAGAGAGAGAGAGAGAGAGAGAGAGAGAGAGAGAGAGAGAGAGAGAGAGGAGAATTATATGCCAACTTTCTTGATGAATACATACATATTATCAATAAAATACTTGTGAACCAAATTCAAAATCACAGAAAGATATTATCCAACACACTCAAGTTGGCTTCATTCCAAACCTGCACAGATGATTATTTATACAATAATCAACAACTGTATTCCACCACATAAAATGACTAAAGGATAATCTGATCATAGTACTCAATGAGAAAAAAAAAGGCCTTTGACAAAATTCAATACCCAATAGTGGTAAAAATCCTGGAGATTCTAGAGATATAGAGTTCATATCTCAATACAAAAAGATCAGTGTACAAAAAGCTCATTGCCAGCATCATTCAAAATAAAGAAAAAATTCAAAGCAATTTCACTATAATGAAACATGTCTTCAACCCAGACATACAAGGTTGATTTAACATACATGAATCAACAAATGTATTCTATAATATAAAATGACTAAAAGGAACAAAAAACATCATCTTATTAGTTGCAAAAAAAAAAAAAAAAAAAAAAAAAAAAGGCCTCTGACAAAATCCAACATCCATTCATGAAAAAAGTCCTGGAGAAGCTGTGGCTATTGAGGACATAGCTCACATCGTAAGGCCATGTAAAACAAGTCCACAGCAAGCAACCTGCTGAAGAGAGAAAAATTGATAAGAATTCCACTACAATCAGGAAAAAGAAAAAAAAGAACTGTTTTCATACCTATTCAGTACAGTATTTGAAGTCTTAGCTAGAACAATAAGACAACTGAAGAAGATCAAGGGGGGATACAAATGGAAAAGTGAGAAATCAAAATGTTCTTATTTACAGTTGATATGATTCTATATTTTAAAACTCTAAAAATGTATCACAGTCTCTGAAGGCTGATAAATACATTAATCGAAGGAGTAGGATACAAAATAAACGCACAAAAATCAGTAGCCTTCCTTTATATCAATAACAAATATAACAGAGAAAAATCTAGGAAAAATTCTGCTCACAGTCTGAAAATATATAATGTAACATTGTGGATTAAAATATTTAAAAGTACCCAGGAATGATCCTAAATACAGACAAGACTATTGAAGCTGATGCTCTGAATGACTTAAAAACCATAAATAACTGGAAGCTTAGCTATCCGTTTCCTAGTGTTGCTGCCTCCAACACTGCCTCTCTGACACAAGGAGAAACTTTAGAAGATAAAGCTTTTGTGTGTGTGTGTGTGCTTTGAAAGCAATCGGATGGTTTTCATTGTTGTTTACAAAAAGGATCACACAGTGGTCTTCCCTGGCTTCTCCTGTTTAAGGGAGGAAGTTTTTACCATCTCACAATGCATAGAGTTTGCAAGAAGACTCCTGGAGCAGTTCAAGGCCAAAATTACACGGGCTGGAAAACCCAGTCTTCTGTCAGGTCCAGTGTGTTTGCTGTATCAGAGGCCTTTTCCTCTCTCTTTAAAGGCTGCTCATTTACCCTTTCTTATAGTCATTTCAGGAACAATTACTACCAGACATAATTATTTGAATTTCAATTTCCACTTTTAGAGAAAAAACAGACTTTTGCTGCAATTGGTTTCTTACTCCTCCCAATGTCCCTTAAAACATGAGAGACGAGTTATTTAGTCCTATTTGAGAAATCCAAGGTCATAAACAACTCTTTAAAATTCATCACGAAAATGGGATCTAGAGATAACTAGATGTATCTTTTCATTATACTCATTCATTTCTTTCGATCTTTTAGTGTAACATTTGCTCAAGTATTAGTGAATCAGGGAATATGATTGTGAGTGCTTTTCTTGGTTTTCAACTGGGGCTTCATCTGGGATTAACTAATACCAAAAACAGATGGGGGCATATCCGTGGGGGGGCATATTCATGAGGGGGCACATCTGTGGGAGGGCATATCCATGAGGGGGGCACATCCGTGGGGAGTGCACCCATGGGGGGCACATCCATGAGGGGGCATCCTTGGGGGGCGCACCGGTGGGAGGCGCACTCGGGGGGGCACATCTGTGAGGGGTGCACATCTGTGAGGGGTTCTGCTTAATTTGAAATCTGGATCTTTGAGGTAGGAAATCAATGGCATCAGAGCCTGTTTATTGAGGTTTCAACCATACACTGAAGTCAAGCTGAGACTTCTAGCCTCGTGGGCTGAGCAACCCCTGGATTCTCGGACTTGACATTCGTAATCAGGAATTGCTGAATTATCTGGTCCATAGACTGTAATTACTCTAATAAATCCCCTTCTACGTATAGAGAGGTTCATCCTATAAGTTCTGTTAGGGAATGCTGACTAGAGAAGACATTTTAGAGCAGTGTGTGTCTCATAACTCAACTCAGTTGCAAATTCCCAATGGCCACATTCCCTTAACCCGTTTTTCATGAGATGCTATGGTGCAGGCCTTAATTTCAATAGTTTCTTGGCAACAAAATTAAATAGCCAAAGAAATCTCTCGAATGAAACACACTGTAATATATCTACATGAGTACACCAGATGGAGAGATTATCGCTTAAGCAAGAACTTGGAAACTAGATGTATTAGTTTTACCATTAAAACCAGAGGACAATTGGTGGGAGGTTTGCTCTTTCCTTAAATCATGTGGGTCCTAGGGAAGGAGCTCAGGTTTAGAGAGTTGGCAGCAAGTTCCTTTACTTGCTGAGACAACTCATAATCTGACCCCCTCAGTCATGGAACTGAGATAGCTCTGCGTCTACTACACTGATGCACTGTGTGTATATCCCTGTGTCATTCACACAGAGTAGATTGGTTTTGCCCTTGGTTTGACAGGACTAATCTGGAGACCCACGGGCTTACTTCCTCCACACATTACCATTCTGAGACAGAGCCAGGCTCAGAAGTCACACGATTCATGGGAGCGTCACAAGAATCACTCACTCATCTGGGAGAAACACTTCCTAAATACTGTGAGATCTACTGTGGTAAAGGAGCCCTTCTACCACACCTCTCCCTTCCTAGTCTTGAAAGAAAACATTCTCTACCAAAGGTGTGTGGTCTCTGCTCCAGGCTCCTTCCCCAGGCTAGTCTGATGCTTGCCCTTAACACTGCATTGATGGGACATCATGATGATTTATTTACCACCCCCACCCTCAGGGGTTTCTCTCAAGTCTGCATTTCATCTGATGGGCTTCAACTGCATTGTCATCCAGGATGAGATGTGAGAGATCTATCTACTCCAACTCTGAAAATGCTGAGGTTATGATCCTGAACCCACAAATGCCCCACATGGATGCCTGGCAGTACAGACCATTAGCGTGATGACTACCCCAGTATGTGTCCCTACAGGTCTCAAGACACTTCTCTCTTTGGTTGGGTGTGATCCAGTCCAACTAATACACCACACAAGGAAGGACATAAGTCCATGGCAGGGCCTGGAGACATGACTCATCAGTTTGAGAATTTGTATCTCAGAGGACCAAAAGACAATAAACAATTGTCTTTCACTTCAGTTCAAGTGGAATCTATTGCCCTCTGCTGGTTGCTGGGGGAATTGCATGGCATATAGTGCACAGAAAGCAGGTAAAACAAAAGACATAATTCAAAAACAAACTACCCATGTAAATAAAAAAGGTATCAAATGCATTGTCAAGGCCAATAGCAAAAAACCATCACTATCAAGAACTATACACAAACCAACAACAATAATAAAGGAAGTCAGTTTCCTCAAAGGTCTTGGAATTTATTATCTCTGCTCTGCAGTTACAGGTGATGCTATATTTAAAGGAAACCAGAGACGTACAGATCTGTGTTTCCTGGTTTCTTTTAAACTCCCTTATTGAATGTTTATATTTCCTGGGATGTATTAGAGAAATACTGTGCTGTTACTCCTGTTTGTCCAATGTGATTATCTACAGAAAAGTACATTATAATGGTAGCTAAATTTATGAGCACAAGGATACAGTAAGGATACTTTTTTCATCATGAAGTTGGGATCTACCGAATTTGACACACGATCCACATCAAGAGCACGGTTCCCTGTGCAGATCTGGCTGGCAGGGTACAGATTATGAAGTCCAAGCCTGTCCCGCGCTACCTTCCCGCCAGCAAGAAATGACNCGGCACACAAACAGGATCCTTCTACAGCAACGCTTTAATGCTCTTGAGAGGGAGAGCATAAGCTTCCAACAGGCAAAGGGCGAAGAGAAGAGAGGGGAGAAGAGAAGAGAGAGAAGAAGAAAGGGGAAAAAAGAAAAAAGAGAGAGAAGAACCAAATCCCTCAGCTTAAATAGAGCAAGATCGCCGCCTAGGACGTGTAACCCTCTGGTTGGCGGCCTGCTGTTACCCCAGATGACGCCACGGGAAAGGCAGGGCACAAGGGAATGGAAATCTACCCAGCACATGCGCAGCTGCCTTGTTTGTTTGTTAGAGCACAGGACATCAGCGCTATCTTGTAATGGCGAATGTGAGGGCGGCTCCCCACACAAGCCAGAGGAGACTTGCATAAAACCATTGTTGCCTGACTGTTCTGCAGTTACAGGACTGAGAACCACACACGAATACAGAAGGTTCTTAGGAGTGAAATGTTAGAGGTCACATTTTTATTCATAAGAATACATTAATTTTATTCAAAACATCTTAAAGTGGGGAATCTTTGGTTACAATGTATAGAATTAGGAAAATAGCAAATCAATTACAGAAACAAAAAGATAAATAACAAAACTTCAAATGAAAACAAAGAAAACCAAACACATAAAGCAATCAAAACCCAAACAAAAGCCCAAACAGAACAATTAAACTAAGGAGCATTCTCTGGCTGCAGATTTTGCAGCACAGACCTACTGCCCATTACTGGACTTGGAAACAGACTGGAAATGCAGTCAATGATGGTAGTAATCTCTTCAAGATGAGTGTAACCATTGGGGGGTTCTTGATGAACAAGTCCTCCCAGGGCTGAGCATGAGACATGGTGCAGGCAGTAGCTCAAAGCCTTTCAAATTCACTTGACTGATCACCATGAAATAAGACTTGGTGAACAACGAGGACCAGCAAAAATTGACATTTGCAGACTCTTCCTGGATGCCCAGCAGACCTTGATGTCCCTAAGCACATCTCTGAAGCCCTCTAAAGGTGCACTCTTATCTAGCTGGGCTAAATGCTAGATAAAATCAAGGCCTTGCCACATATAGGAAACCCAAGAATGGAAGAAAATGCAACCCAAGGTTGCCATGGTTATTAGGAATGACATGCAGGAGCTTTTCACTTCCTTTGCACACTCAGTGCTCCCGATGGGCAGTTCTGAGGGAGCCCTTGTCCCGTTCTGTGCACTTCTTGGGTTTCTGATGGAATATTTCAGATCTAGGGGAGGAAGAGACAAAAGCCTGGCGAGGACCTGTCCTGTTAGCTATCCACCCCCCCACCTCCCCCCCCCCCCCGCACGATTCAGAAGACTAATCCAGTGTGACCTTTCAGCTGAGGTTATTCTCTTCACAAGAGAGAGGGTAAGAGATTCCATGGGCCTATGTATTTTCTCAGCTTTTAAAATTTGTTAGAAACTGAACTGTGAACACCACGTTACTTCAATCGTCCATATATACTATATTTAAATAAGTGTATCAATGTCTGAATCTCACTTCAGGAGAGATGCGAACAACCTAGAAAACCATATGAAGGCCTCATGGGGAGCCCGGTAACCACTGAAGTGCGGACTCCGAGTATGCCTCTAGCGCAGCAGTATGCCTATGTTCCACGTGTCAACCCTCATATCTGCAAATCCCCAGAGAAACCACCTCACAAGAAATCCATTCACACTGAAGTGGTACCATGATCAGCAAAAGTGTGCTGCACACAAATATTCCCAAAGCTAGGCACTGAACACTAAAGGGGATGTGCATGAAGAAAATGATATTCCTGCTTTGTTTACGGCTACTGTAGGGAGGTGAGCTCAGAAGGGAGGAATGAGTACACAATTGCCAGATGCTCTATTGATCACAAGTCTTTCATGGACAGAAATTCTTTTAAACTGGACCAGAACAATATTCTGAGGCGCTCCTAGCTAACTGAGGCCGAGAACTATGTAGAAGGCCAGACATCCTAAAAGTCAGTTATACAGGTACAGGAAATCTACTTGGCTCCTCCCATCCTGGGCTCCTACCTCATCTCAGAGACAACGAAATGATGCTGCATCCTTTCGGCCAAGTCCTTTTGCTCAGTGTCCAATTCTCTCTGCTCCAGTGGGTCCTGCAGCCTTTCCTCCAATCTGCTCTTGTTCTGGTCATTAGTAGATCACGTTGTCAATGGAGACATGCATGTGCACAGACAGACAGACAGACACCCAGACACACAGACTCCTAAACTTCAGGTAGACAGACACCCAGACACACACACTTCTAAACACATACAATTACATGCGTTCACAAATACAAGCATAGGACTTTGCAGGAATGTGGTTATTTTCCTAGTTAATGATAACATAAGAAATCACCCAGGATACTATAGAGGCATAAGATAAAAAACAAAACAACAACAAAAAACCCCAAACTTGAATGAGATAAGAGCATAGTAGGCATAGCCTATAAATAGCTCAGTCAGCAAGGTGCTTTCCCCTAATAAACAGAAGTTAGAAATATGGGGACTTGATCTGTTAGACAAGCCTGCCTAGCAAGTTTCCAAGGCTGTTCACAGTAGGCTTGGTTCCCAGCAAAGGACACTGGATGGTGGTGGACCAGCCTCTCCCTCCTTGTTGCTCACTGTTGCCCAGTGGCTCAAAGTGAGCAGCATCTTTCAATAGGAGCTCCCTTTACTGTAGCTTGCCTGACTTTGGAACCAAAGCTATGACTGCAAACAACTAGGAAACCTCCTTAGCCATGATCCGAAGTAAAATCCTCTCCTTGTACTGTGATTCTGTGAGCAAGATAAAGTGACTAGTTTAAGGACAAATAGTTGCGTGTATTGTCACACTTAGCACAGTCTTTGAAAGGGCTGGACCATATTGTTCTTTTTCACTCCTTGACTGAGTAACATTTGGGTAGTTTCTCCTTCAGGGCTGCTCCGAGGGGTACCCCTACAACCCTGATGTTCCATAGTTTCTCTGTAGACAACTACTTCTTGTTCTGGAATCTCTCTGTCAATGGGGACTGCAGCTCAATGTTCTGAAGAGTTGTACATGGCGCCTCACAGGGCCACCCCATTCGACACCACCAGCAATGTCTGAGGGTCCTCATGTCTCCCAACCTTCCTTGAGGATGATTTTTTAACTCAGAGTGAATGATTTTGAATAACAGCAGTTGCAGAGTGCTGCACACAGAACACAGGGTGAGTGTTTTACACTATCATGACCTAAGGGGCTGTCTGAGGCAGTCCCGTTATTGCATCTTGGCCTAGCTATGGGACTTCTTCTGGATGACTCATGCAATTCAAAGCAGCTCAATCCTTCAGATAATAACATCAAGGCCAAACTGTGAGGCCAAGTTTTATTGGCCCAAGGTTAGGCAAATCTGGCAATGAGAACAACCCAGGATGTTGAGAAGACACGACGAGCCACCTGACCTTCCAGTGAGCAGTCACCATTCACCAAGAGCAGAGAAGGGACAGGAACACTTAGCCACCATTTTTGACTCTCCTGTACATGTATTTGACACTGCATTGTTCTCCTTACCTCCCTGTTCCCCATTTCTTTGTTTTCCTCCAAATGGTTTCAATATTGATAAATAGGTGTTCCTCTATAAACAGTTTCAATAGTGATAGTTTTCCCTTTACAAATAGTTTAAAATCCGACTTTAAACATTTTTTTTGTGTGCTCTTGTCCTAGTAAGCTAGGTGGTAGGGAAGAAGAATGGATGCTGTATTTGACATTCTCTGAGGCAAAATGAACTGACAGAGTAATTTTCTCATTAATGTTGGCCTCTATTGTCATTTAATATTTTGCTGACCAAGTAAGTGGCTATATATGCTTTATTTATATGTATACATACACATATATACATATATATCAGAAACACAGGAGTGCATGCCTTCACTCATACATGTCCCCCCCCATACTTATACACACACACATACATGCACACACTTGTATACAAAAGCACACATAAAACAAACACAAGTACCTAACACTGCACAAATAAGCAACATAGCCATAAACATGATCACACACATCTGGGCCCACCCCACACACAAATGCACACACACAGAACAAGAAAAAGATTGCTATGCTTTAGCACATTTCCTGCCACTTGAGGAAGTAGTAGGACCTATGCTATATTCACAGCTCTTAGACTAACCCAGGCTCTGCTGCCCTGGCTTGTACTTATTTCCTTGTCAGGAACTTTTTCAATGCAGAGAATTGCTGCTCCTAAAGTTTTGCACAGACAAGCTGGTCCACATAAGACCAAGGTAATACTATTATGCAATTTTGTAAATGATTTATGAAGTAAAGCACTGGTTTTTCTAGAGATAAGACCATGGCTAGTGACCCCATCTCAAGGGGTGGTTTCTTACCCATTTTTCTCACAAAGATCTTAGCCTAGGCTATCAGGAACATGTCATAAATAAGAAAGGGAGTAAAATAAAATAAAATGTCATAACGACATCTCAATATTTTGTTCCGGGCAAGAGTCCCACAATTGGTTCCAGGAGGCCTCCTTCTTTTTGAAGTTTTCACATCAGTCTGTGGAACCTGTCACACAGATTTTCCCTGAGGTTGGTGTGTCATCACGCGAACCCTGCAATACAAATGAGCTAAAGCCCTGACTTCATCACTTAAAGTTCTGTGATTTTCCAAAGGAGGCTTCCACATCGCATGCCTCTAGCATAATGGCAAGTGTGTGATGCGTGTGATGTGTGATCAGCCTATCTCCCTTAATGATATGCAGTTTCTAGTGGAGCAGGGGAATTTGCTTGCCTATCCTTCAGTTTCTTGCAAGAGTCTAACACCACAGAAAGTCTTGTAAATGATCACAGAAATGAACAACTGGATGAGGCATAGGAGAGAGCCTGGATAAGGTGCAGGATGGTTGCCTAGGCTTGACTGTGTTTAAGGTTAGACATGACTGCAACCTGCCCCTGATGCTTCAGTCATCCTACCTGCTGCTGCTTGGTACTTAGGTTATGATAGATCTTTAGCTGCCTTCTTTACACAGCCTCTTTGTTTCTTTGGAGCATTCTTCAAATCCAATCTGCTCCCCTAGCAGCTGTCTTTTCTCCTTCCACAACATCCTGACTTTGTGCTGGAGGGGGTTAGATTCACTCAGGAGGTGGCAGTGCCTGATGCTGAGTCACAAACAAAAATTGCGACTCCCAGGCAGCACCTTTCTCCCACTCCTCCAAGTACCATCCCCGAATCATGAGCCCTGATCCCCAGAAAGCCCCAGACTACAATTCAGATTGGCCATGGAGCATCACATAGAAGCCTCACTGATGTCCTGGACAATTTCTGCAGCTTGACCATCACCTGTTGGTGTTGCATCTTGAGCATAAATGTCTCAAATTTGATCCTGTGGGAGGGCATGGCCCAAGGAGCAAATAATTCCTTGAACTGAGGATACAAGGATCACGTCAATTCAAGCTCAACTGTGGACTACCCCAGCCCACATATGCCACATCCTTGCTCATTGGTACTGGTTCCTCTTGGTGATTATTAAAATTATTACTCTTGGCCTGGGGCCAGTAGATCTAGGGAAGTAAAAGAAGGAGCTGACCTGCTTTAGCTCCCTGAGGGGACTTGAAAGAATAGACTAGCTCTCCAAGAACTTTCCAGGAGCCTGTGTCATAGGCCTGGGTCCACCTTAAACCTCTGATGACCCTTCCCCTGTTTTTAGACAGGGAATTGTCAACCCTTGGTTCTACTGCTCCATAAATCCCCAAAGGACATAATATCTACAGGGAAAAGGCTTTATAAAAACACCTAGGAGTTTCCAATGTGCACCCAAGGTGAGCACAGAGGTCACGTCCTGTGTTGCCAAAATGGGAGGCTTCCTGTCCTTATCATTATCACGCCCTGAAAACTGACTCAGGCCAATCCTCAGGCCAAATCAAGGCCAGAGACTCCCTGGATTTTAAGATAAACACACACACACACACACACACACACACACACACACACACACAAATTAGAATGCCAAATAAATACAATGATGTGGCATTATCTCAGAATACAATGAGCAAAATCAGAGAAAAGCAGTGATGACCTGCAGGAAATCCCATCACACTGAGAGGCAGACCCCTCCAGCTGTTGACAGGACCAATTAGAACCAAAGCACCTCCAGGTCAGTTACAAAAGTGGTTGGCCATAAGCACACAGCACCTAGCAATGTCCACAAGCCAACACCTGTCCAGGCTTCTTAAAATGCAGGATTAGGGCTCACACACTACTACCCTTATTCCCAGACTGTGTTTCAGGCCACAGGCTCTGGTTTACTTTTGGAGGAATCAAAAGAGCCAGTGACCCCATCTTACTCCTATCTGAACTTCAAGTTCTGTATCTAAGATGTAATCAGGAAAATGATTTTGGGCATGAGGACACTCTGGAGTTGTAGCCTCCTGTGATGTGAGGAAATCTTGGGTTAACAGAGAGGACCAAAGATAGCAAGGAACTGGGCATAATGACTACCTGTTGTTCAAATCCTTGTTAGTATAATGGGCCAGGATTTCCCAGAGTTCATCACTCCCATTTGTCATCTTCTCCATTTGAGATCAATTGTCAGCTTCTCCAACTTCTTCAACCTCTCCTCCTTCTTAGAGATGAAGGGTTGGGATGATGCCTTCCCAGTAGATCCTGTAGGTAGCTAAACACTAGTAAACTTGCATAGATGATGGTACAGGGCCAGGAGAAACCATGCTTAGTCCCAAATAGAAGTCCGAGGAAGAAGTGTTGCTAGAGACACTAGTGAATCCCTGAAAGAGCAGGAAAGCTATCTTCAAGCTGGGCTCCTCAGCTATGTCCCTGTTCTCAAGCACCATAGGTAGACATATGCCTCACACCCTACTGCCATTTCCCCGGCCCTGAAATGTATCAGCTGGCCCAGGAAAGAAGAATTGAAGGACACTGTCAGCTCATGTTTGATGTGATGCAGGTAATTCTTGGAATCCATACTGCTTAGTATCCCAAGCCCTAATCATGTTTGTTTAAGACCAAAATGTTTGAGATCTTAATACATGACCAGGAGATTATTCCTCTTTGCTCTTGGCATCTCATACTCATGTAACCTACAGGAATAGGCTCAGGATGAAGTACTTCAACACTATCCTGAGAGCAACACTCTGTTATTCTCACAGAGGCTCCTCCAGGACCACTCAGTATGAAAGTAAAGAACTCTGAGGAAAGCAGCTAGACACATGTCAATTCCTGGCTCTCTGCCAAACTGATCATCAGAAATTATTGAGTCTGGGTCTGCCATTTAGGAAGACTGCTGTTCCAAATCATAAGTCCTCCTGGAAGGAGCAGCTCAAGCCAACCTCCTCCAGGAAGCTCCCCAAACCCTGCTCAGGACTCACTGGACTTTCCCCAGGACCATTTCTTTCTTCTTGTTCTACAGCATGATAGAAGGCCAGCCTCCTTCTGTCTTGGTTTGGCCTCTCCTTGTTTTCCATTCTTACTTCAAAATAGTCTGAGCAGACTGGACAACATGCCTGCTTGCAAAACCATTAGGCTCCACAGGGATTCCCCATAGGCAGTTGAGTATAGGGTTCTCCTGGATACAAGAGAATGTCCAGGGAAGGGACTACTGATGATGTCACTGGGAAATGCCATGGCCTACCTGCTAACTACATACCCTCAAATTGACCAGTGTCTGAGCTGCCCATTCCTAGAGTCTCTCTTTTGACACAGGATACCCTTTTGTACACTCTCAAAGTTGTACACTCTCAAAGTTAGAAATTTGTCTCTGTTTCATTACAACTCAAGTGCTTAGGATAGTGAAAGTTAAGGCCTTAATATGGGTAGAAAAATCTTTGTTAGGACCCAAATCTCTAAAGACCTTGGAAAAGGGAGATTCTTGCCCATGATAAATCTAGCCCCAGAATCCATTCAGGTTACATACAGTCCAATTTCCACAGTTTCCCATTTCTCAGAGGCCAGTATCTTCCTCCTACAGTTTTAATTTTATGCAAGTTGAATTATATTTTTATTATTGTGCATGTCTTGAGAGGAGACATTGTGTCAATATATTTATTCGTTTTCATAAAATGTTTTACAACCCCATTTTTTTCAATGAAAAAAAAAAAGCCCCATAGGAGGAACAACAATATGAACCAACCAGCAGGCCCGGAGCTCCCAGGGACTAAACCACCAACCAAAGAGTACACATGGAGGGACTCATGGCTCCAGCTGCATATGTAGAAGAGGATGGCCTTGTCAGACATGAATGGGAGGAGAGGCCCTTGGCACTGTGAAGGCTCGATGCCCCAGTGTAGGGAATGCCAGGGTGGGGAAGAGGGAGTGGGAGGCTTGGTGAGCAGGGGGAGGGGAAAGGATAGGGGATTTTTTTGGACTGGAAATGGGGAAAGGAAATAACATTTGAAATGTAAATAAAATATATAAAGAAAACCCCTCTTGTTCTTGGCAACATAGTGGTCAGTACAGGGGAAATATCAAGTTGTAAACCTTTTGCCCCTTCTTCAAAAGATAAAGCCCAACAGTCTCGCTTTCTCCAATACAACCAGACAATAAGATATTAGTGAACAAAGCTCCACGGGGACTGTAGATTGATGCACTGTGGTCTCCTTAGCTATGGCTTCTCCAACATCTACTTTCCTGAGTTCTCAACTCCAGGCCTGAGGCTGTTGGGGATTGGACTATGATGCTGTATTCATAAGACTCAGGAGGGTGGATAGGGAATGGGAAGTCCTCAAGTCCAGCGAAGCCTCAGTTTAAATGGGTTCATAAGTTCCTGAGGGAGTCCATTAGACATTGTCACCCGTGGCTTCTTCCTTCTTGACCTGGGTCTGCTGAATTCATGGTAACATACCACCTAACCACACAGATATAAGAGTGGAAAAATCATGTAAGTACTTTCCAAAATGACTTTATTGTCTTTGGCTACCTCCTCCAGCCATGTTTTATTACAAGGCTCAAAAATGTATGGGGGATGTTGGGGAGTTCAATGTATCTCTCAGGTAGTTCAATGAATAGCCTTTATGGAATTCAAAGGCTTGGATAATGAAAAAGAAATAGAGAGTTTTTCCAACAGCTGATCTCTGAGCCTGAGAAGCAATGAAGTATTCTAAACAAAATATTATGGGAATAAATTCCTCCATGTACGCAGAACAATAGGCCCAAAGTATGTAGGAGGCCTGTTCACAGTTTGTGGACTCTAATTAGAGTTTTGTACTGTTTCCTTTAATGTCCTTTACTTGCGTGTGACCAGAACTCTGAAGTCTGCATGCACAATGAAGATTCCCATCTATGCATTTATCATCCACCTTTAATTGACAGATTTTGGCTATGAATTCTCAGCTATTATCTGAAACAAATCTGAAGGACTGGTAACTTGTTGGACCAGTACCTAGAGGAGCTTTTATTCTTTGTGCATTTTCAGTCTGGTAGAGAAAGCTGCTTTCCACACATAAAAGTTTTCATTAAAAGCAAGCATGTCCTTTCAGCAGAATCTTGCTGGCATGTGCATTAGTATCTGGGTTTTGTGAGGCTATGCCAGTGCCTGGCAAACACAGAAGTGAATGCTCACAGTCAGCTCTCAGATAGAACACAGGGCCCCCAATGGAGGAGCTAGAGAAAGTACCCAAGGACCTGAAGGGGGCTGCAACCCTGTAGGTGGAACAACAATATGAACTAACCAGNACCCCCTGAGCTCGTGTCTCTAGCTGCATATGTAGCAGAAGATGGCCTAATTGGCCATCATTGGGAAGAGAGGCCCCTTGGTCTTGCAAACTTTATATGACCCAGCACAGGGGAATACCGGGGCCAAGTAGTGGGAGTGGGTGGGTAGGGGAGCAGGGGCGGGGGGAGGGTATGGGGAACTTTCAGGATAGCACTTGAAATGTAAATAAAGAAATTATCAAATAAAAAAATTCCAGAATAAAAAAACAAAACAAAACCTGAGCATGTACTCCTATCCTCCACTAGCAGGCCAGATGTCAGTGAGGTCAGTTTCCCAGACTTAACATAGTCGTGGTCCCTCATATATGCCCACTTCTGGGATTTTAGATTTACTTTACTACAAACCTGACATATTGCTTAGTTATATCGGGCCAGCCTGTCAGGTCTAGTTATAACATGACTTGGTTTGAGCAACTCAGAAGTATTGTGGACCCCAGACAGGTAGCTTAGTGAAGGTCCTTTACCAGAGCCATGCTAATATTTTCTGACAGACAATCCTTCCCTTTGGTATCCACCACCAAACTTGGGGTTCAAGTTCTCCTTTTGTTCTTTTGACAACCTCAAATTTCTCTTAGTTATACTATGACGTCTCAGGCAGCAGTGGGTCGCAGTATGTCTCTCACCAGAATGATCTTATCCATGTAGAAACCTAGAAACTCATGTAAGAAGGAAAATCATTTTTGGCAGAACCAAGAATTCCTCCTTGTTTTTAATGTCTTTTCTGAAAGCTCTGAGGAGCCCTCTTTTCCTATAGATTATACGATGCACATGTGCAGTTAAAAAAAAAAGTATAGGGACTTTCCTGGTATGTGATAACAGGACTTCATTTTCACTAAGTATTCTGGTTCTAAGGCGTGGGTCCAAATCATTTCTTTCTTTCTTTTTCCTTTAATTTTTTTTGATTCTTTTTTTATTGGATATTTTCTTTATTTTCATTTCAAATTTTTCCTTTATCTCTTTTGCTTCTTTTTTTATTGGATATTTTCTTTATTTTCATTTCAAATGTTATCCCCATATCCCGTCTTCCCTCCCCCTGCTTCAATGAGGGTGTTTCTCCACCTCCCTGCTCTCAATTCCTCTATACTGGGGTATCTATTGAGCCTTCATAGGACCAAAGACCTCTCCTTTCATTGATGCATACCAAGGCCATTCTTTGCTACACACACAGCTGGAGCCATGTGTACTCCTTTGTAGATGGCTTAGTCCCTGGGAGTTCTGGTTGGTTGATATTGTTGTTCTTCCTATGGGGTTGCAAACCCTTTCAACTCTTTCAATCCCTTCTCTAACTCATCTATTAGGGACCCTGCACTCAGTCCAATGGTTGAGTGCTAACATCCACCTCTGTATTTGTAAGGCTCCGGCAGAGTCTCTCAGGAGACAGCTATTTCAGGCTCCTGTCAGCATGTACTTCTTGGCATCCACAATAGTGTCTGGGTTTGGTAACTGTATATGGGGTGAATACTCAGGTGGTACAGTCTCTGGGATTCCTTAGTCTCTGCTCTACACTTTATCTCCATATTTGCACCTGTATTTTGTTCTCTTTCTAAGAAGGACTGAAGTATCCACACTTTGGTCTTCCTTCTTCTTGAGCTTCATGTGGTCTATGAATTGTGTCCTGGTTATTTGTATCCACTTATCAGTGAGTGCATACCATGTGTGTTCTTTTGTGACTGGGTTACCTCACTCAGGATGATATTTTCTAGTTCCATCCATTTGCCTAAGAACTTCATGAATTCATCGTTTTTAATAGCTGAGTATTACTCCATTGTGTAAATATACTACATTTTCTGTATCCATTCCTCTGTTGAAAGACATCCAGGTTCTTTCCAGCTCCTGGAAAATTGAGCAGAGTAGAGCATGTGTCCTTATTACATGTTGGAGCATCATGTATGCCCAGGAGAGGTATAGCTGGATCTTCCAGTAGAACTATGTCTAGTTTTCTGAGGAACCATCAAACTGATTTTCAGAGTGGTTGTACCAGCTTGCAATCCCACCAGCAATAGAGGAGTGTTCCTCTTTCTCCACATCCTCGCCAGCATCTGCTGTCACTTGTGTTTTTGATTTTAGCCATTCTGACTGGTGTGAGATGGAATCTCAGGGTTGTTTTGATTTGCATTTCCCTAATGACTAAGGATGTTGAACATTTCTTTAGGTGCTTCTTGGCCATTAGATATCCCTCAGTTNAGAATTCTTTGTTTAGCTCTTTACACCATTTTTAAAATAGGGTTATTTGGTTTTCTGGATTCTAACCTCTTAAGTTCTTTGTATATATTGGATATTAGCCCTCTATCAGATGTAGGGTTTTCGCAGTTTGTTGGTTGCTGTTTTGTTCTTTACAATTGACAGTGTCATTTGCCTTACAGAAAATTTGTAATTTTATGAGGTCCCATTTGTTGATTCTCAATCTTACAGCCCAAGCCATTGGTGTTCTGTTCAGGAATTTTTCCCTTGTGCCCATATGTTCAAGGCTTTCCCCCACTTTCTCCGCTATTAGTTTCAGTATATCTGGTTTTATGTAGAGTTCCTGGATCCACTTAGATTTGAGCTTTGTACAAGGAGATAAGAATGGGTCGATTTGCATTCTTCTACATGCTGACTGACAATTGAGCAAACACCATTTGTTAAAAATGCTGTCTTTTTTTTCCCATTAGATGGTTTTAGCTCCTTTGTCAAAGATCAAGTGACCATATGTGTGTGGGTTCATTTCTGGGTCTTCAATTCTATTCCATTGATTTTCCTGCCTGTCTCTGTACCAATACCATGCAGTTATCACTATTCATACAGCTTGATGTCAGGGATGGTGATTCCACAAGAAGTTCTTTTATTGTTGAGAATAGTTTTCCATATCCTGGGTTTCTTGTTATTCCAAATGAATTAGCAAATTGCTCTTTCTAACTCTATGAAGAATTGAGTTGGAATTTTGATGGGGATTGCACTGAATCTGTAGATTGCTTTCGGCAAGATAGCCATTTTTACTATATTAATTGTGCTAATCCATGAACATAGGAGATCTTTCCATCTTCTGAAATCCTCTTTGATTTCTTTCTTCAGAGACCTGAAGTTCTTATCATACATATCTTTTACTTCCTTAGTTAGAGTCACCCCAAGGTATTTTATATTATTTGTGACTATTGTGAAGGATGTTGTTTCCCTAGTTTCTTTCTCAGCCTATTTATCCTTTGTGTAGAGAAAGGCCATTGATTTGTTTGAGTTAACTTTATGTCCAGCCACTTTTCTGAAGTTGTTTTTCAGCTTTAGGAGTTCTCTGGTAGAATTTTTGGGGTCACTTACATATACGATTATATCATTTGAAAATAGTGACATTTTGACTTCTTCCTTTCCCATTAGTATCCCTTTGACCTCCTTTTGTTGTCTAATTTCTCTAGCTAGGAATTCAAGTACAATAGATAGGGAAAGAGTGGGCAGCCTTGTCTAGTCCCTGATTTTAGTGGGTTTGCTTCAANTTTCTCTCCATTCAGTTTGATGTTGGCTACTGGTTTGCTGTAGATTGCTTTTATTATGTTTAGGTATGGGCCTTAAATTTCTAGTCTTTCCAAGACATTTAACGTGAAGGGGTGTTGGATTTTGTCAAATGCTCTTTCAGCATCTAGTGAAATTATCAAGTGCGTTTTTTTTTTCCTTTGAGTTTGTTTATGTAGTGGATTACGTTGATGGATTTCTGTAGATTTAACCATCCCTGCATCCTGGAATGAAGCATACTTGATCATAATGGATGATCATTTTGATGTGTTCTCGGACTTGATTTGTGAGAATTTTCTTCAGTATACTATCTTTCTATAAAACCATATATTCTAAATTTTCTAGCTTTGTTGAGTATAGGCTTTTCTAGTAAGACATGATTTGTTGATTTTCCCCAGTTTCTGTTATTTCTCCCTTTTAAGTACCTTTTTTTTTTTTTTTTTGCTTTGATACTGTCTCTGTGCATTTTAGTTTGGCTAAGGGTTTATCTATTTTGTTGATTTTCTCAAAGAGCCAGCTCTTGGTTTGTTGATTCTTTGTATCTTTCTCTTTGTTTCCATTTGGTTCATTCAAGCCCTGAGTATTTCCTCCTTTCTACTCTCTGGGGTATGTTTGCTTCTTTTTGAACTAAAGCTTTCAGGTGTGTAGTTCAGTTGCTAGTATAGGATCTCTTCAATTTCTTTATGAAGGCACTCAGTGATGATCCTTCTTTCCTTGTAGATCATACCATGTACATGTGCAGTAACATGGTGACTTTCCAGGTATATGATGATAGACTTTCCTTTTCACAATCTAACCATCTAAGTCAGAGTGATCAGTTCTTCTCTGTGGGCCAAAGTACCTACCTGTAAGGCTTGGGTCTGAATAATTTCAGTTACAATAACTGCTGGAACCCCTGTGTATCTGGTTCCATGTTTAATGAAGGTGCTCCAATCCATGAAGAACTTTGTATCAGAATCTTTCATGGGATGACAGGGTGTCCATCATGTCAGATGCCTTGGACCATGTTTGTTTCCTCATACAATCACTGATTGGTCATAATCAGGCAAGAGGGTAGCAGGATTGATGGCAGTGAGCTTTTCAAACCAGACTTCAGTATGGTTCAGGAGTAGGACCTGCTAATGTTTCGTGTATGCATTAAATAGCTAGGGTTCTGGTGTCCCTTTGAGAAAAGCCACAACTGTATGGGGGTGTATGGATGTGAGTTTAAGATCCTGACCAAGACTTAACTCCTCTGCTTCTTTCACTAATGGAGATTGTTTCCATAACACTTAGACACTTGAGCCAACATGAGGTTATAGGTTCCAGTAATTTGGGCCAGTATAACAGAGGGTGATTCCACGGCCCTAAAATATGTGTTTAAACACTCTTTGCAGTACTTTTTATTTTATGAACAAAGAGATGAAAGAATTTGGAAGCTTCTGTAAGTGCTAGGACTGGATCCAAAATCTCATGTCTTTAAAGTCTCAAGCACATTTTGTTCAGTTCCTTCCTGATTAGGGGACCACTCCCCTCATTTGTGCTGGTGTGTAGAGGCTTTGCTATTTCTGTAAACCCCGGTATCCAGGGGCTGAAATGCCCAATCACATTGTGGATCAGTCAAACCTGTCTGTCAGTGTTGGTGTTGACATCTGTAGGATGTCAGTACCCATTCGCTGAGCTCCTTTGCTTTCCCTCAGTTGGTATCTAATATTGGTATGAACAAAGTTGGATGTTCTTAGCTTACACTCTGTAGCCCGTAGTCTGTACCTCTTGCAGCAGTTCCCCCCAAGCCCCTTCACAATCTATTTCAGGTACAAAGGCTAGAAGGAGATGATGTATGTACTGTACGAGTAGGGTTGGGGGAAACACCTGACAAGAGGCCAAGCACTTAGTGTCTCATCAAACAGGGCAGGGGAAGTTTTTAATCCTTGGGAATAGCTCATCTAAGTAATGTGCTCACTTTAACCTCCCTATGATTCTGTCATTCAAAATTTAATTTAATCACCTTTGCCTAAGGGTAGCTTGAAGTAGAATTTTCTGAATGTGTCATGTAGTGCAGAGGTACATGGGCTTTTTTGCTTAGACTCATGTGATGCTCTGCCGAGGCCAGGCTCTTGGGAGGGCATGTTATATTTGGAGAAAGTATAAATAGAACTCATGGACAGTGAGTGGATGCTTACATAGATAGATTAGCAAAGCTTCCTTGGTCTTGAGTCTTTGTCTTCACTGATCTTCACTTTTTTGAGATTGGAAGGCCAGCACTACTTCTAGTGTCACAACTGATTCTCGTTGCTCATACTACCTGGTGCAGATTCGAACACTGGCTGTTTCTGTGAATCATGCCACTGATGCTGAATCCTGTTTGGTATCCTGACACTACTGAATTGGACAGTTGCTATCCCGACAATGAACATTGGACTTGCCCCCAAAGAACTACTTCTAAACAGGTCCACATCTTCTTATCCCGTTTACCTGTCTTTGCTCGCCTGCCTTTGGATGGTGGGCTAGAAGTTGGCTCAAAGCTATTGAGGACACTCAATAGGTTTCGAAAAATCTAAGCCTACACGGACTGAACAATGCATGCTTCAGATTCAAAACAGTCTACATTTATTTCTCAAGGAATGAAATTCATGAGAATACATTGGTTTGGAATTGTGGGGTGGATGGTATCAATCTTTTTATGCACTTCCCTCAGTTCATGGACAGTTCTATAATCAGAGGTCCTAGGCTTATTCACAGGTAAGAATGATGCATTCCAGAGAGGCTGTCAGGGCTTCAGTGTGCCTGTTCCTCTGAGCAGGGCAATATGGATTCCAATTCCCTGCTTCTAGAATCATTAGGTATTTATTTAATCTGGAAAAGGATAACAGAACTGGTTAGTTGAACAATTATAGCAATGTGGTTTAGGAGCAGTCCTGGAGTGTTATTTTCTACCCATATCCTGGGGAATCTCTACTGCAAATCTCAGAAATAGTCAACACGTATATTCTGATTTGTGGCAGAACTTTCAGCTAGACAGACAGCAAAACAGAAACACCTTCTCTTGGCATGTGAAGTCTATCTGTGCCTTATTACAGAGAAGATGATTGAAGCTTTTAGCTTAAGCAAGAAGTCTCATGCTGGGGCAACCAGACATGACCCAAACCAGGTGGGTTATTGTCCCCTTCCCTAGGTCCATGCAATGTTTGGTGGTCCAGGGGTAGTAAGGCAGTTTTCCTGTTGCCTTTTGGACTGCAATCTTTTGATCAGGCAATTGCCTTCAAGATTCTAAAGGAACCAGTGTATCACCCTGGTGCTTGCTTTAGCAGAACACACTTTCTCCTGTGTCTGCTTCAGGGAAATGTTCCTTCAGAAGTCTGCCTCCTTTCATCTGTATTCAGTTCAGGAAAACATTCATGTGTTTGCCCCAGCAAAACACTGTCCAAGACAACTGACTTTCCAAAGAACCATTAATTTCCACTTCAGAAAATATCAATAAATGAGTCCTAACAACTCTGCAATGCTCATAGGTCAGTGCCTTCCTCAGCCATCAGAGAGGCTTCCTCCTGCAGTAGATGGCAGCAAATACAGGTAGTCAATAGCAGGTAGTCAATAAGCACAGAGACACTTGGTGTTTGCTATCCCAACTCTACCACACTGAACTGCTGATATAGCCTTCAAGTGGCTCGAGCTGTCACTGCTGACTCCTGTGAACTGAACTGCTGATTTATTGACAACACATAAACAGATCCACTTCCCCTTTATCCTTTCTTCTCTACTACCTGTGGTGGGTAGTGGACTAAGTGGAGGTTAAAATGTTTAAAATGAATGTCTTGAGTATTTATCTAAACACTAAATACTTTTAGTATTTGTTTGGATTTGATGGTGATATTAAAATAGATCAGAGTCTATAATTATCCATTCCAGTCTGTTGCATACACATGAATAATTTGCCATAGTTCCAATTCTAGTCTATTGTATAGTTCACGTTTTCCCTAGGTCATTGTAAATTTCTGTGTATGGGTGTTACTCAGCTATCTATAGTTCTAAGTATTTTCTCTAGTTACTTCTTAGACCACAACCTTCCTTCTTAGGTCATGGTAAATTCTTGCATATGGGAGTAACTCGGCTATTATTCTAAGTGATTGTGTGGGGGGACTTTCTACTAATAAGTAATGTAGTCTGCCATACAAAACTATAATAAGAATTCTAAACTTACTTTGCTAAGCTTGAAGTGAGATTTCTAACTCTATGTAGTAGATAGTAATGTCTGATTTCTTTCACTATCTCTCTTACAATACTAGAGGCAATTCTGAATGTCACTGAACAGGCAACATTCTTACTGAATTCCAGGCCCAGAGTTAGCTCAAGGACTATCTAGGGCATTGGTGAAGACCAGGAAGCAAAGTTCAATTTTGCTTAGGTATTTGGCAAGTTGTTGCTTGGAGAGTCCTATAATAAAACAATACTGAAAGAAAGCAGACCGATCCATACTCTGACTAACACAAGGACAAAATTGGAGCATACGTGCTATGGGATGCCCATGGTTCCAGGAGACTAAGTTTTTGTGAGCTAAAGTTTTTGTGAGACTAAGTTTTTGTAACCTTGGGACTGCATCCAGGTTTCTAGGCCTGTCACTCAAGTCACTACTGGAGTGGTTGTAGCAGAAGGATATCATCCTGAGTGAGATAACCCAACTCAAGCAAGCCAGTAAGAAACATCCCTCCATGGCCTCTGCATCAGCTCCTGCTTCCTGACCTGCTTGAGTCCCAGTCCTGACTTCCTTCGGTGATGAACAGCAATGTGGAAGTGTAAGTTGAATAAACCCTTTCCTCCCCAACTTGCTTCTTGGTCATGATGTTTGTGCAGGAATAGGAACCCTGACTAAGACACTGAATAACTCTACTCAATGATAACTTTGTCAGGGAAGGAATAAAGAAAGAAATTAAAGACTTTATAGAATTTAGTGAATGTGGGACAGTGGGCTGCACACAGACAGCCTGGTCTCCAGTCGAGTATAGGTGTTGAACTCTGGGGGGACTCGGTGGGTGGTGATTTGCACCTACATGGGACAGAAGGTGTTCAATCATGTCTCCTGGACCCCGGCTCCTGTCGAAGTTACCGCTCCCATAGCCCCCACAGGAGAGGTGTGTGGATATCAGTCACATAGGAGCAGCACCAAGCATTCCCACATGCAAATAAGGTTTCCTCCAAACTTTCAGTCCAAGCCAATGAGAGGTACCTGCTGTCGAACCCTGAATCATCCCCAAAACTGTATATAAATCCTATCCAGGGAATTAAAGGGATGCAAGAACTACTCTGTTGTCTGAGTCTTTTGTTCCAAGAGCTGTAACACTTGGGAAGAGATCTTCTCTCCTGAAGTGCCACCTGAGGTTCCACCACATTCCTCACTGGATAATTGGCTTCTCATCAGCCCAGCGGAACCTGACTCAGTGCATAGCGGCTTGAAGAGACCTGGAAGACATGGCAGAGACTTCCTCACCCTGCCTGCACTCACTTCCCTTCACTGGAACCTTACTGCCCGGCCTGGACAGAGATCTCCCTGGAAAACCTCTGGTACCCAGGCCCACAAATGAAAATTAAGGGATAGCATACCCAAACTTATGGGACATAATGAAAGCAGTGCTAGGAGGAAAATTCATAGCACTGAATATCTTTATAAAGAAACTGGGTTGATCTTAAACTAGCAACTTAATAGCACATATGAAAGTTCTAGAACAAAGAGAAGCAAACATTCCCAAGAGGAATAGAGGACAGTAAATAGGCCAACTCTGAACAGAAATTATCCCAGTAGAACCAAAGAGAGCTATACAAAGAATCAAAGTGTAGATACGTCAATCCTTCTTAGAAAGGGGAACAAAATACCCATGGGAGGAGTTACAGAGACAAAGTGTGGAGCAGAGACTGAAGGAATGACCATCCAGAGACCGCCCAACCTGGGGATCCATCCAGTATACAGTCAGGAGACACTATTGTGGATGCCAACAAGTGTTTGCTGCCAGAAGCCTGGTATAGCTGTCTCCTGAGAGGCTCTGCCAGTGCCTGACAAATACAGAAGTGGATGCTCACAGCCAACCATTCTGAGCACAGGGTCCCCAATGGAGAAGCTAGGGAAAGGATCCAAGGAGCTGAAGGGGTTTGCAGCCCTATAGGAGGAACAACAATATGAACCAACCAGTACCCCTAGAGCTCCCAAGGACTAAACCACCAACCAAAGTGTACACATGGAGGGACCCATGGCTCCAGGCGCATATGTAGCAGAGGATAGCCTAGTTGGTCATCAATGGGAGGAGAGGCCCTTGGTCCTGTGAAGTCTTGATGCCTCAGTGTAGGGGAATGCCAGGACAAAGAAGTGGGGGTGGGTGGGTTGGTGAGCAGGGGGACAGGAAAGGAGTGGGAGTTTTTGGAGGGGAAACCAGGAAATGGGATAGCATTTGAAATGTAAGTAAAATATCTAATAAAAAATACACCAGCTTATGATAGCAAAAGTTATGTTTCCCAGGTCAGAGAGGTCTCTTTTCAACTACCCGGCTCTGCTCCGCTGTCTGAACAAATATCAGGTTTGAAGGACAGAACTCCTTTACCCTCTCATGTAATGCCAAGGCTTGAAAACCCCACTTGTGGTTTTTTCCATTAAAAGCCCCCTTCACATAGACCTGGGGGTTTCATTCTCTTTCCTGTTCCATCAGGAAGGTTGGTGGGCCAAGGTCAAGCCTGGATAAAGATCCTCATCTGATTACAGTGGGTTGTGATTCCTGGTGGTCTCTCTGGGGTTTTTACAATCTGGGCACATCTCCAGCGAGCTCCAAGTTGAAACAATATTCTGCTCTCTAAACCTGCCTTGGCTACTTCTCAGAAGACCCTGGTAGCACCATAAAACAACAACAACAACAACAACAAACCAAAACCAAAACCAACAACAGTTAGCTTTGGTTATTATTGGAACTTTACAATGCATTACAGTTCATGTAATATTAGAATATCCCTATCATTCAAAAGGCGGCTAGTGAGATAATGTGCAATGATTATTCCGAAATGCAGCACTCTGCAAAACTATGAGGGACAATCTATACTGAAGCAAATCCATGCCCATGATATACTCAGCAAAACAATGTCAGCAAAGGGATGCACTATAGGATTCCATCAGTCTTCTTGGTGAAGCCAATAAGATACACCATGAATTTCCAGGGGTTATCTTAGTGCAAGGAAGGCAACGAAGTATAATTTTTATTTTTAAAATAGCTATATTGTTTAACTTTTTGTTTATTTCAAAAGACTTTGATTATAAAACAATAAAATGGGGGCCCAGCATTCAGTTCTGGAAGGGGGTGGGGCTTGAGCCCCTCTGAGTGAGGAGCCATAGAGCAGAACAGAGGACCTGGTTCCTAGATAATTCTGGAAGTGGCTTCCTAAGGCACCTCTCCATACCATAGAGCTGGAAGGGGTTGCTGTCAGGAGTTCAGGAACTCCTCTGCCTAGAGTGATAAGCTAGCAGTGGCTGACGGGAGGGGGAGGAGAGGGGGAGGCAGGAATGGAAGTGGCCAGGAAGGTAATTTCTGGCCTGGGCTCCTGTCCTCCTGACCCCAGGGTCTGAGTAGCTGCTGGGATCCCTGCCACCATCCACGGGACAGGCGAGAGGAAGAGTGCTGTGTGAAGACCCCAGGGCAGGGGAGAGACCCAGGCTTGGAGCTTCAGGAAGAAGTTTGGTCTCCGGGGCCTCTGGATTCCAAGGACCAGCTGATGGCCAGTCATGAGAATCCAGGTGAGGTGTCCTCGGTGGTCCCTCAACCAATCCCACTGCTTTCCCATCTTTTGTGACTCTGGGGTGCCTGCACTCCTGCTGTTGCTCTCCAAGAGCCCCACACTCCCATCTTAGAATGAAAGGTTGGTGTTTTAGGTCTCTAAGGATCCTTTCAATAGGACCACCCAGATCCTTGGAGTCACCTTTTGTCTCATGTCTGCAGCTAGCTGTTGTTGAGCACCCCTTTTGTGCCCCATATCTCGCTCTGGTTCCAAGAGAACCATGCCTGCTTCATGGTTGTTCCTCACATGGGTGGGCCTCCAAACCCAGGGTCTGGAAATAGTAATGAACTTGTGATGTTGTAATGAAGAACTGGGAAGGTGAATCTGAGGTCACATGGTAATATTTGGGAAGGATGGACTGGGATAAATATAAAATTATTCACTTTTAAGTGTTGGCAACATGGTTTCTGTTTGTTTAATAAGGAATTAATGGGTTGAAAATTTAACATGTGGGCTATTTGGAGCTCAGGTTTGTTGGGTAAGACCCATCCTGGCCCACCAACACCCTCCTGGTGATTCCAGCCTGATGAAAGCTCATGAGAAAGCACAGTGGACCAAGTTGTGTGTCTGACACCTGGAGCAGATGGCATTGTCTTCCTCCATCTTAATAAATCAGTGCTTACAAAAACAAACAAACAAAAGCCAAAAACAATAAAATGTATAAAAATGTAGAGAAAGCCACCATGGTCTTCCTTGCTATGAGCAATTAAACCTTGTAACAACTATTTTCGACCAGGCTCTCTGCCTTGGAGGTGACAGAAGATTCAAAGATGTTGCTCAGACAGCTTAAGCAATATAGGAAGTTTCAGGTTCAGTGAGAGTCCTTGACTCAAGGGAATATGTTACAAAAAGACTGAATAAACGACATGTAATTCATTGGCCTCTCAACATACCCACCAATATACACATTGGCACAGACATGCACATGCCACCTACACAGACACACAGACACACGGACACACAGACTCTCTCTCTGTCTCTTTCTCTGTCTCTGTCTCTCCTGTCTCTCTCTGTCTCTGTCTCTCTCTGTCTCTCTCTCTCTGTCTCTGTCTCTCTCTGTCTCTGTCTCTCTCTGTCTCTCTGTCTCTGTCTCCAGAAATCATAAGTGAGCAGGAAACTATGAGATCACAATGGTGGAGGAAGAGTTGAATAGA
>NC_034597.1:11218503-11224545 GCF_900095145.1 Mus pahari | reverse complement strand
GAATTTCATAAATTCATTGTTTTTAATAGCTGAGTAGTACTCCATTGTGTAAATGTACCACATTTTCTGTATCCATTCCTCTGTTGAGGGACATCTGGATTCTTTCCAGCTTCTGGCTATTATAAATAAGGCTGCTATGAACATAGTGAAGCGTGTGTCCTTATTATAAGTTGGAAGATCTTCTGGGTATATGCTCAGGAGAGGTGTTGCTGGATCTTCCAGTAGTACTATGTCCAATTTTCTGAGGAACCGCCAGACTGATGTCCAGAGTGGTTGTACAAGCTTGCAATCCCACCAGCAATGGAGGAGTGCTCCTCTTTCTCCACATCCTCGCCAGCATCGCTGTTACCTGAGTTTTTGATCTTAGCCATTCTAACTGGTGTGAGGTAAAATCTCAGGGTTGATTTGATTTGCATTTCCCTGATTATTAAGGATGTTGAGCCATTTGATATCCCTCAGTTGAGAATTTGTTTAGATCTGTACCCCATTTTTTAAAGGGTTGTTTGGTTTTCTGGATTCCAACGTCTTGGTTCTTTATATATATAGGATATTAGCCCCCTATTGGATTTAAGATTGTAAAAATATTTTCCCTTCTATTGGTTGCCTTTTGATGTTATTGACAGTGTCCTTTGCCTTACAGAAGCTTTGTAATTNTATGAGGTCCCATTTGTTGATTCTTGATCTTACAGGGCAAGCCATTGGTTTTCTGTTCAGGAATCTTTCCCTTGTGCCCATATTTTTGAGGCTTTTTGCTATTTTCTCTTCTATAAATTTCTGTGTATCTGGTTTTATGTGGAGGTCCTTGATCCACTTGAACTTGAACTTTGTACAAGGAAATAAGAGTTGGTTAATTTGCATTCTTCTACAAGCTACCCACCAGTTGATCCAGCACCATTTGTTGAAAATTCTGTCCTTTTTTTTCCCACTAGATTGTTTTAGTTACTTTGACAAAGAACAAGTGATCATAGGTGTTTTGGCTCATTTTTGGGTCTTCAATTCTATTCCATTGATCTACCTTTCTGTCACTGGACCAATACCATGCTTTTTTTTTTTTAATCACAATTGCTTAATGTCAGGCACGGTGATTCCACCAGAATTTCTTTTATTGTTGAGAATATCCTAGCTTTTTTGTTATTCCAGATGAATTTGCAAAGTGCTCTTTCTAACTCTGTTAAGAATTGAGTTGGAATTTTGATGGGGATTGCATTCAATCTGTAGATAACTTTTGGCAACATAGTCATTTTTCCTATATCAATCCTGCCAATCCTTGAGCATGGGAGATCTTTCCATTTTCTGAGATATTCTTCAATTTCTTTCTTCAGACACTTGAAGTTCTTATCATACAGATCTTTCACTTCCTTAGTTAGAGTTATACCAAGGTATTTTATATTATTTGTAAATCAATTGCTATTATAATTATAAATTATAATTGTAAATTGTAAATAAATATATTATTATTATAAATTATATTATTTGACTGTTTTGAAGGGCGTTGTTTCCCTAATTTCTTTCTCAGCCTATTTATCCTTTGTGTAGAGAAAGGCCACTGATTTGTTTGAGTTAATTTTATATCCAGCTACATTGCTGAAGTTGTTTATCAGGTTTAGAAGTTTTCTGGTGGAATTTTTGGGGCCACTTAGATATACTATCATATCATCTGCAAATATTGATAGTTTGACTTCTTCCTTTTCAATTTGTATCTCTTTGATCTCCTTTTGTTGTCTAATTGCTATGGCTAGGACTTCAAGTACTATCTTGAATAGGAAGGGAGAGAGTGGGCAGCCTTGTCTAGTTCCTGATTTTAGTGGGATTGTTACAAGTTTCTCTCCATTTAGTTTGATGGTGGCTACTGGTTTGCTGTATATTGCTTTTATTATGTTTAGATGGTTCTTGGATTACTGATCTTTGCAAGTCTTTTATCATGAAGGGGTGTAGAGTCTTGTTGAATGCTTTCTCAGCATCTGATGAAATGATCATAAAAGTTTTTTTTAATTGAGTTTCTTTATATAGTGGATTATGCTAATTGCTTTCTGTATATTGAACCATCCCTGCATCCCTGGGATGAAGCCTACTTGATCATGATGGATGAGCATTTTAATGAGTTTTTGGATTTGGTTTGTGAGAATTTTATTGAGTATTTTTGCATTGATATTCATAAGGGAATTTGGTCTGAAGTTCTCTTTCTTTGTTGGGTCTTTGTGTGGTTTAGGTATCAGAGTAATTGTAGCTTCATAGAATGAATTATATAGAGTACCTTCTGTTTCTATTTTGTGGAATATTTTGAAGAGTAACAGTATTAGGTCTTCTTTGTGATAGAACTGTGCACTAAACCTATCTGGTCCTGGGCTTTTTTTGATTGGGAGACTATTGATGATTGCTTCTATTTCTCTTGGGGATATGGGACTGTTTAGATCATTAATCTGATCCAGATTTAACTTTGGTACTTGTTATCTGTCTAGAAAACTGTCCATTTCTTCCATATTTTCCAGTTTGGTTGAGTATAGGTTTTTATAGTACAATCTGATGATTTTTTTTTTGGATTTCCTCTGATTCTGTTGTAGTTTCTCCCTTTTCATTTCTTATGTTGTTAATTAGGATATTGTCTCTGTGGCCTCTAGTTATCCTGGCTAAGGGTTTATCTATTTTGTTGATTTTCTCAAAGAATCAGCTCCTGGTTTGGTTGATTCTTAGTATAGTTCTTTTTGTTTCCACTTGCTTGATTTCAGTTCTGAGTTTGATTATTTCTTGCCATCTACTTCTCTTTGGTGAATTTGCTTCCTTTTGTTCTGGAGCTGTCATCTGTGCTGTCAAGCTGCTAGTGTGTGCTCTCTCTAGTTTCTTTTTGGAGGCACTCAGAGCTATGAGTCTTCCTCTTAGGAGTGTGTTCACTGGGTCTCATAAGTTTGGGTATGTGTGGCTTCATTTTCATTAAACTCTAAAGAGTCTTTAATTTATTTCTTTATTTTGTCCTTGGCCAGTTATCATTTAATAGAGTGTTGTTCAGCTTCCACATGTATGTGGGCTTTCTATTATTTATGTTGTTATTGAAGATCAGCCTTCATCCATGGTGATCTGATAGGATGCATGGGATTATTTTAATCTTCTTTTATCTGTTAAGCCCTGTTTTGTAACCGATTATATGGTTAGTTTTGGAGAGGGTACCATGAGGTGCTGAGAAGAAGGTATATTATTTTGTTTGAGGGTAAAATGTTCTGTAGATATCTGTTAAATCCATTTGTTTCATAACTTCTCTTATTTCACCGTGTCTCTGTTTAGTTTCTGTTTCCATGATCTGCTCATTGATTAGAGTTGGGTGTTAAAGTCTCCCACTAATATTGTGTGCCTTTAGCTTTAGTAGGGTTTCTTTTATGAATATGGATATCCTTTCATTTGGAGCATAAATGTTCAGAATTGAGAATTCATCTTGGTGGATTTTTACCTTTGATGAGTATGAAATATCCCTCCTTTTATCTTTTTTTATAACTTTAGTTTGAAAATCAATTTTATTCGATATTAGAATGGCTTCTCTAGCTTGTTTCTTGGGACATTTGCTTGGAAAATTGTTTTCCAGCCTTTTCCTGTGAGGTAGTGTCTGTCTTTGTCCCTGAGGTGGGTTTCCTGTATGCAGCAAAATGTTGGGTCCCTTTTATGAAACCAGTCTGTTAGCCTATGTGTTTTTATTGGGCAATTGAGACCATTGATATTAAGAGATATTAAGGAAAAGTAATTGTTGCTATCTGTTATTTTTGTTGTTATAGTTCGAATTCTGTTCATGTAACTATCTTCTTTTAGTTTTTTTTGAAAGACTACTTTCTTGCTTTTTCTAGTGCCTAGTTTCTCTCCTTTTGTTGTAGTTTTCCCTTTATTATCCTTTGAAGGGCTGGATTAGTGGAAAGATATTGTGTAAATTTGTTTTTTTCCATAGAATATCTTGGTTTCTCCATCTATGGCAATTGAGAGTTTAGCTGGGTATAGTAGCCTGTGATGTCACTTATGGTCTCTTAGGGTCTGTATAACATCTTCCCAGGATCTTCTAGCTTTCATTGTCTCTAGTGGGAAGTCTGGTATAATTCTAATTGGTCTGCTTTTAAAATAATATTTACAACACAAAAAAATTCCAAAGCTTCTAGGCCATCAACATGCATATTATTATAAAATGTGTTTGTATAGGAGTGAACATTAGAATATAAGTCTCATCTTGACCCTATTTCATGACAAGAAACACAAATTACTGCAACCTGCCTTCTTTCTGCTCAACATTTCAAGGATTTTTTTTGTAGAATATAAATTATATATTTCAAGGAATATATAATTTATATTCTACAAAAAAAAGAGAACACAGTGGGCAGAGGAAATAGAGAGCTCTGACAAAGTGCACAGAGAAGTGGACACATGTGGGTTCTTGCCCTTGAAGCAAAGCCGGCTTACGATATTCTCCGGGCTGTGTAGTAAAGGCTTGGTTCCCCAGCAAGGATCAGCTTCTCACTCTCACTCACTGCTTCCCAGTTGCTTCATGGTAAACAGCTTTCTCCAAAAGGAGCTCCCTTAACCACAGCTTGCCTGACTTTGTGCACAAAGCAATGAGATCAGGAAACTAGAATATCTTCATAACCAGGAAGCAAAAATAAACCTTTCTTACTTGTAAGGGAATTATGTCAGGGATTTGTTTTGGTGACAGAAGGCTGATGATCTCATGGCCAAGTGATGGTATGCATTATTTCATAACAAAAAGTATTCCATGGAAGGGTTTGACCACATTGTACATTGTCATTCTTTGACTGATAAAACTTTGGGTAGTTTCTACTCTGGGGTTGCTGTAAGAAATGCTGCTAAAACCCAATGTCCCCTAGTTTCTCTGTGGACACCTACTTCTCTCTCTGGAATCACTGGGTCACCTGGAGACTTCAGTTCAACTTTCTAAATAATTATGCATGATTTCTAGCAGGGCTCCATCATTTCATACCACTAGCTATATCTAAGGGTCCTTATTCCTCTCAACTTTCCATGAAGTCTTTTTTAACTCAGTGTGAACAGGTTTGGAATAAAAGCAGTGACTGAGTGCTGCAGAAACAGAGCTTTAGACTATCATGAGCCTTGGTGGGCAGTGCTGAGCCAGGCCTGTTCACCTCAATGTGGCTCTGGGACTCCTGCTTGTGTGGGAAGCAGCTGCAAGCACACTGCTCCTCAGAATCCTTCAAAGACCTAAACCCAGCCCAAGCTCCACAGCCGAGGATAGCCAAGCCAAGGAGAGCAGAGCCGAGGTTAGGCTAAGGTTGAAAGAGAGTGCTAACATGTAAAGAGGGTGAGAAGGTGACGGGCTGCAGGGGAGACACAGTGAACCCCTGACCATCCAGTGGGCTGGTACCATCCACACAGGACAGAGAAGGGACACAAGCCCTCAGACAGTGTTTCTCCCTCCCAGGCACCTTGATTTGCCACAGCAGTCACTTCCTAACCTTCATGTACCCCATTCCTTTGGCTACCTTCAAATGATTTTAGTAGAGATAAATATTTTTTTGCCTCTACAAACTCCTGAGAACTGTTATGTTTACATTTACAGGTTTTTGTTGTTGTTGTTCTAGGGTGGACATGCAAACGGATGGAAAGATTCCTATAATGTTCAATAGATACAGAGTATATTAACCCGAGTCTGCACAGTACTTTCTCATTTAAGTTGGTTACCATCATTGTGGTTTTTTTGTTTTGTTTTGTTTGTTTTTTTTTTCTTTTTCGGTTTTTTTTTTTTAAAGGTTATTAATATTTATTGGTTACATGCGGGAGAACCCAACCCTCCACCACGTGTCCTAATTCCCATTCCCATTGTCTCTGCATGGCTTAATGGTCCATGTCCCAATGGCGGAATGTGTCCCAATGGCAAGCGGTCTGATTCTCCATGGAGCTGTGTCCAGAAGGCGGGTCCAATCGAGTAGGCGTGACGACATTGGTGGTTGGTCCGGGCGATGAGTGGGCGTTGACAGTGGGCGGTCTGAGGACGCTGTCCAGATCCAGGATTCCAGGAAGAAACTCCCAACCTGTCTGCAA
>NC_034597.1:11215599-11216918 GCF_900095145.1 Mus pahari | reverse complement strand
TTTATCAAGTAAAAATACTCTTTAATAATTTTATCAGAAGTAGGCAAGCCATCTTGCAATGCCTGATTGAGGCTGTTACTATTGGCAACACGCAGACAGCCTTAGGGGGCGTGGCTACAAGAGCTGTTTGGCGCGGAATTTAAAACAAAAGAGGAACATGCAGCTTGTCAGAAGTAGCCAACGCCATTTTGAGATTAATCCTTACCACGTGGGAAGGTAAAGCCTAAGTTTAAAACCTTATCAATTTAGACTACAGAACCTTATATTGTTTGGCTAAAAAGTTACAAATACAGACCCTTGTTACATGAGAATTACTAGGAAAAAACCGACCATTAACTTTTTTCTTGTTCTATAATTTAAAGCTTAAAAGCGCTTAAGAAAGCAGTCTTTGCAGGAGCCCTCCTGCTGGGATTAATCCCTGGCAAAGCTGGGGCCGGGCTGCAGCAGCGGGCGAGACTCCGAGACTCCGAGACTCCGAGAAGGCAAAGACTAATTTAGCAAGCTGTAATATAACACATTTAGACACAAAAAGCACACAGCACTCACACAGACAAAAAACAAGAAAACACATGACTTAATAGATTTTTGGTGCACCTAACAGCGAAAACCAGACATCCCTGTACCTTGGTCTATCTCTAGAATACTGCCTTATTTTTACTCTCTAGGCCGTGGCCAGGAGGATTTTTAAAAATTTTACTTTTAAATAAACCCAATCCTTTCTTGCCTGAGTGCAGTTTTAGGACTGCGGACAAACATGCCTGTACATTATCATCTCAGTGCACTGCCAACCGAGGAAT
Source organism: Mus pahari (assembly GCF_900095145.1). NCBI lineage: Eukaryota > Metazoa > Chordata > Mammalia > Rodentia > Muridae > Mus > Mus pahari. The sequence goes on along the minus strand of NC_034597.1, from coordinate 11,216,121 downwards.
GGGGTGCCGGGTTAAACACACCTCATCCTCAAATAAATTCCGTGCGTCTACCTTTTTAATCATGGGTTGTACCCCTAAATACTACTTATGCACACCTGGACGGAGCTCCATACCAGTGCCTGAAGATTAGGTCTCTGAAGCCACGTTGGGAGCCAAATGTAGTGTTCCTGCCTGCACGCAGACCGGCGCCTTGTCTGCGTGGGCAGAACACCTTGGGGTGGGTTCGTACTTCAGAGCGATTCTCCCTAAAATTAAGAAATGACCTGCAAGAAAGGTTATTAATATTTATTGGTTACACGCGGGAGAACCCAACCCTCCACCACGTGTCCTAATTCCCATTCCCATTGTCTCTGCATGGCTTAATGGTCCATGTCCCAATGGCTCTTTTTCGGTTTTTTAAGACAGGGTTTCTCTGTGTTTCTCAGCCCTGGCTGTCCTGGAACTCACTTTGTAGACCAGGCTGACCTTGAACTCAGAAATCCGACTGTCTCTGCCTCCTAAATGCTGGGATTAAAGGAGTGC
>NC_034597.1:10592542-10608821 GCF_900095145.1 Mus pahari | reverse complement strand
AACTTTATATGACCCAGCACAGGGGAATGCCAGGGCCAAGAAGTGGGAGTGGGTGGGTAGGGGAGCAAGGGCGGGGGGAGGGTATAGGGAACTTTCGGGATAGCATTTGAAATGTAAATAAAGAAAATATCTAATAAAAAAAAGAAAAAAAAGAGATTTATATTAATTGCATTAACAAAGGAAGTCTTAGAAACACCCAGCATAAAGTTTGTTCTCTGGTTAAGTCTCATGAAGAGTGTTTTGAACAAGCATAGCAAGCTTAGAAAGGAAAAATATAAAATATATGGTTTAAATATTAAAGGGGCACCAGGAATTAGAATGTAGCTAAATCCTGTGTTCTAGGAGATAGCAGATTAAAGGAATGGGACTTTGAGGCAAGATCCTACCCTGCTAAATTTAGATCCAGGCATAGTGGTACACACCTTTAATCCCTGGAGATAAAGCCAAACAGAACTCTGAGTTCAAGGCCAGCCTGGGACAGAGCAAGTTCTAGGTGAAGAAAAGCTTAAATCCAGGTTTGGTGGTACACACCTTTAATCCCAGATTTGATAAAGTTGAACAAGTAGGTGGGGCATATTCCAGTCCCAGGAAGCAGCAGAACTTAGCAGTTTCAGCCACTTGACTCTGATTTTAGAGTCAAAAATAGAAGGGACAACTGGCATAATTAATGCTGTACAGCTGGAGCTAAGAAGTTAACGGTGATTAAGAAGAGACCAGCATCACTGAGGTGACATCTTCTGGAAAGTGTTTTCTGGGATCACAAAGAAGCTGCATTCTAGAGATAGCCAAGGTTGTACCTTGTGCTGCAGCTGTCCTTGGTAATGTGTAGGAGTCACCCATGTGGTACTTGTTTTGAAGACAAGAAGGGGTCATGAAGAGCAGCTGAAGCTTGGCACTGACAGGGAAGGTGCAGCCTCAGTTGCAGCTGACTGCCAAGGACTGAAGGGGTCATGCAAATGAGTTGAGGCTTGGCACCATGAAGAAAGCCTATGAAAGGCTATTGGTGAAGCATAGTTGCAGCAGAAGACCTGAATGTATTGGAGATGCTAGTACCATTGAATGATCACCAAGAATAGCAGTGGCAGTGGAGTGGATCAACCTGAGCATAGAGTGCTACGGAAGGCAGAGTTGGAGAGTGACACCAGCCCTTTGGAGGAGTTCAGAAGATCATGTGTGGATCCCAGACATTGAAACAAGAAGCTGTAACATTGAAGTTACCTTGGAGACCCCAAGATGTTTGAAATTCCAGAGCCATGGGCTATCTTCTGAGGAAAGCTGCTAACAGGGAATAGAACCAGCACAGGAAAAAGAAGTTTGTCGCAGTCAACGAAGATGAAAAGGAAGTTGGAAATCTGAAGACCACTTTGACATCAGACATGGAGATTCAGAGTTTGGAGCTGGCCTAGCTGGAAAACTGGGGATTACAGATTGAAAGAATCTGAGAAGAGATTTTGAACTTCGGGCTTTTAAAATTGTTGAGACTGCTATAGATTATGGGGATTTATGAACTTGGACTAAATTATTTTTTTATTATGCTATGTTTAGGTATGACCCCCATATGTTTGAATAAGCCTATAGGGGTCAGGGAGTGGAATGTGATGGTTTGTATATGCTTTGCCCAGGGAGTGGCACTATTATAAGGTGTGGCCCTGTTGGAGTAGGTTTGGCTTTGTTGGAGTAGGTGTGACACTGTGGGTGTGGGCTTTAAGACCCTCATACTAGATATCTGGAAGGCAGTACTCTGCTAGCAGTCTTCAGATGAAGATGTAGAAATCTCAGCTCCTTCTGCACTATGCTTGCCTGGATGCTGCCACGTTCCCATCTTAATGATAATGGACTGAACCTCTAACCATATAAACCAGCTATCTTAGTTAGGATTTTACTGCTGTGAACAGACACCATGACCAAGGCAAGTCTTAAAAAGGACAACATTTAATAGGGGCTGGCTTACAGGTTCAGAAGTTCAGTCACTTATCCTCTGTAGCCTCCCCCAGCCCTGAGGAGGCTGGCTCAGACCTTGCTGCCACTGAGAAAGAGACCACCTGGGGTAGAGACTTCCCACCTAGATGGTTCTATTGTTCTGTCACCAGCTTTGTTCTTCTCTGAGATACTTCTACCAGCTGAGAGGCTGAGAGATTCAGGAGACAGGAAGCAACCCAGTGCTGTCAGACAGATTGCTTACAGGCTGGTGACAGGCATCAAGAGTGGATCTGTGGGAGATGGGCTTTCCCCTTATATAAGCACAGACTGCTAGTAAGTAAACATTGGTCCATGATCAGAAATTTGTCTCTTTACTTCTCTCGCCTTTCTCTCCTTTACAGCTCTGGCCTCCCACTCAGGAACCCAGGCTATAGGTGGAGTCCGAACAGCGACCTGAGTTACGGATGGATCAACCGAGAGAACACTTGGTAGAGCTCTACAAGAAGATTAAGAAGAGGTATCCAGCATAGTGAGTAACACTTTGTATTCATGCTAGTGCTGGCTTTAAACTTCATCTTTTTTAAATTGTTGCTGTAGGTGCAAAGGGATACAGGCTAGACTGAGTCAGCATTGGCCCAGCGCTGATATCAGGTAGGGGTTGACAGTAGAAAATGTGAGTGATTGGAATACAGCTTCCTCATCAAATGTACATAAACCCAAGTGACTTGTTTTCCCTTTAATGGAGCTTACTGGTATTTGATTTATTCTTAACCTTGATTAGATCACTAAATGTCTGTTGAAGGTTACAGGAACGAAATTGGTATAAATGGGGCCATGCAATTCATAGACCTTAGGTGACTGACAACCTTCAGTCACAGTCTGTAATTATATTGAATACAGTCCTTGTGGCATTGGTCTTCCAACACTAGGAATCAGCACCTACAGTAAACAGCAGCGCTCCATCAATGCTAGCTCTTGGAAATATTATAAAAATTGGGTTGCACACACATACACACACACACACACACACACACACACACACACACACACTACTGAAAGTCATAGACAATTCTATAGATTTATAGCCTGTATATACATAAGACCCATACTAGTCAAAGGTTAACTATGGCCATACATGACTATCAGCTGGTGTGTGATATGTGGGTGGTTCAAACTAAGGTAAATATATGTATGTAAAATGCACACTGGTTTGTAAAGACTTGGCACAATATGTGTAAGGAGTTCATAATTCATTTTATATTGGTTATTAATTGCACATGGTATATTAAACATGAGAATAGATCTTATGTGATCTTTCCATCTTTAATATAGTTGTTTAAACTTTAATCCTATATATGGCCTAAGTGTGTGGCTTATGTGTATTTCTATTATATATGACCATATTGCAGAGTCACTTCTATACCATCAATACCAGATCTTTACCTTTTCAGATATCCTGTTGTCCTGTGTCATAGAGACACTGCAGCTTTGGATCTGCAGAATTGACTCTTTTTACATACTCCAGCAGTTCATAGATAGGGTAGATGTTGGGCACAGACCAACTCAAAGCCTGGATCTGGGCCTGGGTGGTAGCTGAGCTGGTCAGCCTGCCAGCTCTCCTGCACCTACACCACCAGGACAAATTCTATGCACTAGAATCTTTTTAAAATTGTTGCAGTAGGTCCAAAGCACTAGCACTGTTCTGGCTAGCTCACCTAATGCTGTAGTCAGCAAGAGGCAGGGACAGAGTTCCTGCTCCAGTGCCCTTGGTGCCAACTCACCTGCACTCACACCTCTAGATTCAGCTCTACTCCCAAGTGCTACATCCAGTGAGGGATGGAGCCAGATCTGCATGGTTCTTGAACAGCAATATTGTCCCAGGTGGGAGCCCAGCTAGGGGCATCCACATGGCCTTTGGTGGTAATATGAGCCACAGGCATCAAGCATAGAGCCCTGCTGCTGCATGGACATACACCAGACATGGTCCTCCACAGCAGCAGGGGCTAGGACTTCACCATGATCTCTGACGGAAGGCCTGGCTCCTCACAATAGGCTATTCCTCTCCACTTTCACAGATCCAGGTCCATCTCTGTTCATAGTGCTCCAGCTGTTCCTTCCCTTTCTCTCCCATCTGGCCACCATAAACTTGTGCATTATTGTAGCTCCTGCTGCAGGTGGTTCATGCAGCTGAAAGCCTCTGGGTGTCCTTTGTCTACCTATACCCCATGATGTGTCTGTGGGTGGGCCTCTGAGTATCTTTCTCCTTAAAATAATCAACCTCAAAGAAGTTAAAAATAAAAATAAAAACTTGATCTGGGTTACAGTGAATAATGAGAAAAGCAAATAAAACTATGTCCTGAGGGCTCTCTGTTCTCATTAGTATCATATGCCTGTGATGGGGCAGTCGTCAACTATCTATTTCATCTGAGGAAGATCTATAGGACTAGCAAAGATACCAAGAAATGCTTATACAACATAGTAGACTGCTATAGGAGTCTTCTCAGAGGGCCCATCCCAGAGTCCTCTCCTCATGAGTGTACCCTAAATTTATAGACCCATTTCTAAGTGTGTGTAAGAGAGGTGGGTTGAGAGACAGACAGACAGACAGACAGACAGACGGACAGACGGACAGACGGACAGAAGGACAGAAGGACAGATACAGAGAGGGAGTGAAGAAAGGAGGGAGAAAGAGGATGTCCTTCCAAGATTAGGTTCTAAAAACTTTGCAGGTTCTATCTTACACGATCTCTGGCTTGCTCTCTCCCTCTCAGTTCACAGACTAACTCGGTCTCTCTTCCCTGAAAGGTCTAATTCCCAATCTGATGATACCTATAGAAAAAACCTCTAAGGTGGCAATCAAGTATAAATGAGATTATTATGGTGAGACCCTGATTGCTTGTAAGTGGAAGAGGCTAGGCAATGCAGCTCAATGGTAAAAGACTCACCTAACATATATGAGAACTTGAGATTGAGTCACAGCTCTACCAAAACCTTAATCACAATAATAACAATATACAGCATAGAGAATTGTACTTCTCACCATTCTCACCAGCTGCCACCTGGTTCTTCTTGAAGGCATGACTACAACCTGTCTCTCAAGTGATTCTGTCCACTTAAGATTTGACATTTCCATTACAAGTAAACAGTAACAACAATAAAATAAAGTATTTTTGTTACCAAAATATTCATTTGATTTGGGTGTTAACCATGTAGCATAAAGGAACAGTCAAGAATATGAAATTGTATCCCACTTCTCACCAACAGATCTTATTTTAAAGTAGACACTAAATACCAGCACATAAGTCCCTATGGAGAGCCAATGAGCAGTGTCTGACTGTTTGCCTTTGGTTATTACACAGTGACTCAAGGATCAGACAGATACTTTAAACTCAGATTTTTTTTTTTTACATCTTCATACTTTTTTTAATTTAAAAGACATTAATGAAAAAAACAATGAATTGGAAATATAAATACAAAGAGAAAATAAAAGTAGCAAGATATGAAGCAAATTCCACAGGCTAACTGTGTAAGAACAGAGTGTTCTTTATCTTAACAATTGTATGCAGTTTCCTCATTTGTGCAAAGAGATGATAACAGATAAAGAAAGATTAAGTAAAAAATTAAATGAGGTGAACAAAAAATTTTCCAATGGTCCCATTAGTCCAGGGGACTACCTGTAGAATATAAAGACTAGATCTGTTTTTCTGTTAATGCCATTCCCTCTGCATTCATGTGATATAAAATTCACAAAGGATAAGGGCAAAAAGACAGCATCAAAATAATACTTTCTCCAGGGACAGTTCAAGACAATAAATTTTCCAGCTCTAGCACAAGAGATTTTACTACATCATCTTATTTCATAATATTTTATGAATACAGAAAGAGTTAAATCAGAACCTAAATCAGAATAAATGGCATTTTTTATTCTCTACTATGTCAAATTAGAATATCAATGCATCAGGGTATATCTTAATAGTTTTACAATTAGTAAATATGGTCTTGAAATTTCTTCTCATTCCTTCAGACTACTGAGCAGCACATTACTGCGGTATGTCCCCCTTTTAAAGAAGTTATCCCTAATACTTTATCACTTAAAAAAGGATTCTCTTTCTAAATAGATTTGTTTATACACATAGACAAAGCTACTCTCATCCCTAACCTACGAAGCCTCTCCGGTGAAGAGGGGTGAACGCAGAGACTCGTGACTGTTCAGGGCAATGTCAACCCAGATATTTAAACTCCTTAAACCACCTACAAATTCTAAGCTATTAAACAAGTCTCAAAGTCTTTTGAGCTTCAATTATATTGTTTATAAAATTTAAATGACTCTTTTAACAAGCACTGAGTGCCTAATGAACGTCGGTCACTTCAAGAAAGCAAAGAAAACAGATGAAATACAAAATTCTACGTAATCATGAAGGTTAATTTTTCCTGAACTTTTTCAAGATTGTTTGGAAGAATACAAGAAATAACATCTCACAGAACATTATTTCCATATAGTAGATGTGTAATATTGGTGTTAATATATACATAATAAACTCCATATGCTAACACATAGTGATAATGTTAACATTATAAATATATAGTAGGTTCCTACTGCTACATCCCCATTGCCAGTTCTAAAGGTAGAGAGTGTTGGATTGCTCAGTCTCCTACCATGTTCCTAGAAGCACATTTCAATGTTTAATAAGATAAAATGATGACACAGAGCCCAGTTAGAATAGAAGCTGATAATACACAATTTGTGTACTGATATCAATATGTCTATTCAAATTTCAATTTTGCCCTATTCATACAAGGTCAGAGTCTTCTAGACAATTTCCTCTTCTTGACCATTGATCCTATGAATGAAATTTTATTTCCAACCTTTAACGTGCTCTGGCATTGATAATATAGGCAACATGTTTCCTAGCAGTAGCCATTCCTTGAGGGTGTTCCTTAACTTAGTACTCCTTTATAACATTAAGATGGTATTTTCTGACAATTATATCTGATAATATGAATTAAAATAAGCATAAATATAGGTATTTAACATACAAACACATTGAGCACAATCTTAGTTACAGTTTCTATTGCTATAAAGAGACACAATGACCATGACAATTCATAAAAGAAAGCAATCAAGACTGGCTTAAAGTTCAGAGGTTTAGTTGGTTGTGATCATGGTGGGAAGCATGGGAGGCATGCAGGCAGACATGGTGCTGGAGAGTAGCTGAGACTTCTACATCTCGATCAGTTGGTGTCAGGAAAAGAGTGAGCCACAAAGCTCACCCCCAGTAACATACTTCCTCCAACAAGGCCACATCTCCTTAATATTGATACTGCCACTCCTTAATGACCAAGCATTCAAGTGTATGAGCTATGGGCCAATCCTACTTAATCCACCACAGATACTTTTCTATAGCATTGCAAACCAAGTACCCAATTATCAATATTTTGAAAAAGTCTACTAAGTTTTTAACCTACTGTTTTAATTAGGGTTGCTACTACTGTGATGAAACGTTATAAGCAAAAGAAACTTGGGGGTGGGAAGGGTTTATTTCATACACAATTCCACATAACAGTTCATCATCAAAAGCAGTAAGGGCAGGACCTCAAGCAGGGAAGGACCTGGAGGGAGGAGCTGATACAGAGTCAATGAAGACTGCTGCTTACTGTCTTGCTTCCCACGGCTTACTCAGGCTGCTTTTTATAGAAACCAGGACTACCAGCCCAAGTATGGCACCACACGCCATAGGCTGGACCCTCCCCCATCAATCACTAATTAAGAAAATGTCCTACCAGTTTGCCTCAGCTTGATCTTCTGGAAGCATTTTCTAAATTGAGGTTCCCTCCAGGCTGATGACTCTAGCTTGTGTCAGGTTGATATAAAATTAACCAACCCATACTCACAGATTGGTGCCTAGCCCAACTGTCAGCAGAGAGGTCTCATCCAGCAACTGATGGAAATAGATGCAGAGATCTACAGCCAAACATTAGGTGGAGCTTGGTTCAGAATCCTGCAGAAGACAGAAAAGAAGCATTGGAGGAGCCAGAAGAGTCAAGGAGAACACAAGAAAACCTACACAATCAACTAACCTAGGCTCACAAGTACTCAGAGATACTGAACCACCAACCGGGAAGCCTGCATGGTGTGACCCATCCCCTCTGCATATATGCTACAGTTGTATAACCTGGTCTTCTGGAGGGACTCCTTACAGTGGGAATGGGGCTGTCTCCGACTCTTTTGCCTGCTTTTGGGACTCTTTTCCTCCTACTGGGTTACTCCAGCCTTAATAGGTAGGGAGGTACCCAGTCTTACTGTAACTTGATATGCCATGTTTGGTTATCCATGGGAAGCTTCCTCTTTTCTAATGAGAAATGAAGGAGTGGTGGATGGGAGGGAGATTGGAGGAGAGGGACTAGGAGGGGAGAAGGGAGGGTAAACTATGGTTATGATATATGAGAAAAGAATATATTTTTAAAAAATTAAAAGAAATCTAGCCAGCACATCTACCATAATATTTTTAAAAACCTCCTACATTCATTACTGAAAGACACTGATGGGAATTTTAATATTGAGTTTAGGTGTTATGATTTCCTCTCCATTAAATGGTATTTTGCAAGCTTTAGAAAATCCCCACAGTATTGAAGAAATCAAGTCCAGGAGGGAGATACTATCATCCTTTCTAGGAAACATGAAGGGATATAGTTTGTAAAAGCCTGTCTTCAATACCAAAAAGTATCAAAGATTACTGCATGGAAGGATCAGAATGAAAACAGATACAGAAGAGGGTAACGTTCTAAAGCTACAAGCTAATGTCTGTGTGTGACAGACATTAGCACTACTCAACTCAAGCAGCACCGCAACAGTATGAGTGGAATGGGATCTTTGGATGTAGGTTTTTCTCTGCCAACCTGGTATCAAACCAGTCTCAACCGGCAGACAGCACTCTATGTCCCCCTACCTGGAGAAGCACAGTTGAAAAGAAGCCAGAAATGCATGCCGGTAAGAGCTTGCCTAACCCTGTGAAATGGTAAGTCAAACAGTGTAGAAAATGCACAGATAAAACAGGCAACAATAGACCGAAACTAAATGAGTTCTCCTAAAAAGTAAGGAATGATTTTCTAGTAGAAGAGAAACTATATTGTGCAAAGAGAAATTCTATCTCTTGTTCACTAGGTAAAAGAGTGCACCTGCCAATAAAAAAGCCTTTGGCCAATGACCTAAGGCAGGAAATAGCAGGTGGGCATTCCTGCGGGGTGGGGAGAGAGAGGGAGAGACAGACAGACAGACAAACATAGGGAGGAGGGATTCTGGGAAATAGACATAGGAGAGTTGCCCTGAACTCTGAAAAGGAGTCAAATGCATGAAATCAAAAAGGAAGTAGCCAGCCATGCAGCACACTTAGAATAGAATTAAGTGGATTATTGAGATATGAGCTAGTTGAAGAATAGAGGCAAGGCTTTGATCTACTCATATATAAGGAGCCTCAGAGTCCCTGTTTCGAAGAACAAAGAGCCCAAGGTGAAAATGCATGAAATCACAATATTGCAATCCAAACAAAAATAATTGGAGTGTCGAGGACTCAGTGTTAATCAAGATAATAGTTTAAAATACCATTTTGTTTTCTTCTGGGATATAGTTAGAATTTTCTTCCCAGCATCTTTTATAGCACATAGAATCTTGTGGCTACGTTCTGACAGTTGTTGATAAATGTGATAAGTTTTATTTTGTATCTTATCAACTCTACACCATAGCACTCTTTCCTCTATTTTCCACAGCCTGAAAGACTAGAGAGGGTATACAGAATCACAATGAATCTTAGTTTCGGAGGGAAAAAGCACAAAGGAAATCAGTGTACAAGAGAATTATGGCTACTTATTAATGTAGATTTATAAATGACTGTTCCACTTCTTTTTTACTTCCTTCATCTCTCAAAATTTATATAAGCAAACACCATAAAATTGATGTTTTGTCTAGTAATTTAATAAATATTAAAATCAAAAATACTATTTAAAAAGTGATTTATTTCTCCTATCCTTTGTGGGTTTTAAGGTGCTTAATCATATACACCAAGAACTCAGAAAAGAGCCAAGAATATTTCCAGCACTCAGTATATACAGTTTGAAAGAGTAAATAATTTCTAATATACTCAACATTTTGTTCATTTGTCAATAATCCACTGAAAATGTTTCTACCTCAACCAAATAAAATGGCCCAAACAAAAGTTACTTAGCCTATCCCTTCACAGAACAAAATGTCCTGCAACTGTTTCCCTTGCCTCTGTCTGGTGTCTACATCACAGTCAAGTACAGCTTCTGAGATGCTGGGTATGTTTTTCCTTAGAGAACATCCCAGGCCCACTCATGTTGATAATCAACTAAAACCTTCAAGTCTTTATCACACAATTTGTCCCTTTTAGAAGATGATGATTGACAATCTCCTGCTACTGTCTGAGATTTCAAATATTATCCATCAAGATTAAGTAAGGTAAGCCCATCTGTAGCCAAAGGACAACTTGTGACAGTCTGCTCTTCCCTTCCACATGTGGCTGCCCAGTGGAGCCTTGGTGGCTGACATCTCATCTGACAATCCATCCCCAAGGCCCAAAAGCTAAGTTGCTGGGGAAAGAGGTGGTAATAAGCCCCTGCCATTCTGTTCTAAGATGAATCAGTGACATGTTCTGTATTTTTTTTAACACATCTATGTTCCCAGCTACTGTCTCTCTGTTGGCTAGGTTATAGCAATTTCCCTTGTTGCTTCATTTATCCCATGGGGGAAAAGTAAAGTCAGTACAGTTAATAATTGATCAGACGTTCCAGATTACAAAAAAGAATTGTGCAGGACATCTGAACAATTAGCATTTCTCTTCTTACTATTTGTTTCTTTGTTGCATTGATAGCCTCTTCAGTAAGGCCTCAATCCACCATATGGACATCTGTATCAGAATCTCAAGTCTTCTCTCAGTTAAGGTTTCTACTGCTATGACAAAACAACATGACAAAAATCAAGTTGAGGAGAAAAGGATTTGTTTGGCTTATATTGAGGTTTGGTCTTTTTCTATGTATTGTAATGCTAAATACTGGCCCTCAAGGCCTGGCTGCCCCCAAGAATGAGAAAATCCACACATACAATGTGACTGTGCTCATTAATTTAAAACTATTGGTTAATTAAAGGTGATGACAGCCAATAGCTGGTAAGAAGAAATATAGGTCGAGAGTGGGGTTCTTGGGCTTGGGATTTGAGAAGAACCATGAGGAGGAGAGAGGAAGGTAGAAAGAGATGAAGGCATCATGAGGTAAGAATCTTGAAAACATGGCTATAAAGGCTGACCAATTGGAGTTAGCAACACAGGCAAAACATAACAAGTCATATTGTTAGTTTATTGGCAAGGACATAGACATAATAGCATAGAGGGTAGGTATCTACCCAGCTCTAGTGCTGTGAAAGGCTGATTATAAATATAAAGGTTCTGTGTCTTTTATCTGGGACCTGAATGATTAAAGGTGGAAGCCTCCAATTGAGATTAAATAATTTCTGCAAGAGGCTTACAAACTTCCACACATCACTGTTTATCAACAAAGGAAGTCAGGACAAGACTCAAACAAGACAGGAGTCTGGAGAGAGGAGCTAATGTAAAGGCCATGGAGCAGTGCTTACTGGCTTGCTCCTCATGGCTTGCTCAGTCTGATTTCTTATAAACCCAGGAACACCAGCCTAGAGCTCAACACACCCACAATGGGCTTGACCCTCCTCTATCAATCACTGATAAAGAAACTGCTCTAAATTCAGGCTTGCCTTCAGCCTGCACTGACAGAGGCATTTTCTTAATTGATATTTCCTTCTCTCAAATAACTTTAGTTTGTATCAAGTTGACATTAAACTCTCCAGCAAGTACATCACGATGTATGCAGACACTCAGAAAATGGGTTAGTGACAAGGTGGGAAAAGGCATAGTTGATTACAAGTTGCACTTGAAAATAGATCTTAGTAAATCAGAATACATTTGTGATATTAAATAGAGTGGTGATGAGGGAAAGTAACAGAAGGATGAATATGAACAAAGTACAGTGATATGTGCAAGGAAATACCATAAGGAAATCCAGTATTAGTGTGTCGACTAAAAAATTAAATGTATTAAATATATGCATATAAATAGAGGGTCACTAGTGGGAAACTTACAGGATGTGGGACTTCTACTGTAGGGGTGAAATCTCAGGAGAGTCTACACTCTATACTAGTGAACAAAGGACTGGAGAGATGACTTAAGGGTTAAGAACACATGCTATGTTTTGGAAAGGACCTGAGTTCTGTCCCTAGTACATACATCAGCTACAACTACTTAAAACTTCAAGTCCAGAGACCCTTGTGTCCTCTTTTGGTCTCTACACATACCCTCCCCCACAACTAAAGTTAAATAATGAACAAACATCCAATTCATTCTAAATATGACTGAAAAGCTATTTCTAAATTTCTATTTCTTAAGTTTCAAATATAATTACCTCTTTTCTGATACTTTTTTCTTAAAACTGTAGCACAAGTCAATATGCAAACCTAAACAAACAATGAGAAAAGAGCATCTGGGATGCCTCTTGCCCTAATAACCTTCTTCTCACCCCCTCCCAACTCTGAAATATTTGCATAATTGGGATTTATGGACCCTTGGCTTTCTCACTGATTCCCTCTGCTTGCCTCTGTCTCCACAAGGACTACTACTCTTAAGTTCCATGTGTAGCAAGCATCCTTAGGGCCAAACAGCTTCTCTCTCCATCAGTTGTGCCTGCTCACAGGAGGTCATCACAATAAGGACCTATTGACTGGTGCTATTCCTTCATAAAGGAAGGGGATGGAGCTAAATCCTCACATCAGAATGCAGCCACTCCTACCAACTATCTGTCTGCCCTAATTGTTCATAGCCTGGTACCACTGTATGTAAGCTGGTAGAGGTAAATATTATGAGGCTCCATCTATCTATGCATCTACGGGAAAACCATCATCCATGCTGGGTTCAACCTTCCCAGTACTGCTGGTCCTCTCAAACATGCTCTATGAATAAGTACAATAAACTAGATGAAAACTTTGTTGGAATTGTATTTTGCTTTTTCTTTGGGATGTTATGAGGAAGGGGTAAACGTTATTTATGTCTCCCCATGGAAGAAATTTTCCTGCCATTCCCTTATCCAACATAAAGGCAAGCATGTTTGTATGTGTGTGTACCTGTGTGTCTGTGTCTGTTTGTGTGTTTTTGTGCATGTGTGTATGCATGTATGTATGTGCATGAAACAGAAGGGCATTGGTCTACTTCTAGGGAAACTAGTAATTCAAAATAGAAAAGGAATGGTTGAAGTTATCTTTTTTTCTTTTCTCCTAGACAACATAAAGGAGAGACTGCATAACCCCAGATCTAGCCCAAAAGTAATTCTCACTTTAGCCTCTAAATATAGCCATTAATTGGGAATAAGGGTAATGTTTGCCCTAATATTCAAATAATTGCCTAACATTTTTTAGTTAAAATCTTTTATATGTCTTCTAGGTCATTTATAGACTGTGGCACAGTTCTTACTCCTCATGAAAACAATCAGGTGGTTATAGTTGTGTTTTTGAATATGACTCCTCTGGGTATACAAAAATCGGTCTGACTATTGAAGATTATTGTTTATTCTTCAATGACTCCTATTGTATGTTAGCCACACTGGATCTGGATTAGTGTAGCTTAGGTTAATGGTGTAAATCTCATTCCCATATATCAAACACATAACCATCTGAGCAACTCTTTTGAAGTTAGGACTAATTAGAAGTTAGTGATGAATTGGGTCAAGCAGGACACTGTGACTATTTTCCAATCAGAAACTATTCTGTTACTTTATTGTTGTATGTTAACCTTGTGAAAATAATGGCATTTGACATTGGACTTGCCTCCCTTCCAGGGAAGGGGAGGACTGGGCTATTTGCCCTTTCAGACTGTGTGAGATGAAAGCTACAATGTTTTGTTCTTCTTTAATCTACACTTCAAGTGTTTTGCTCACATTGGCTTTTAGCCACTACTAAGGTTCATTAGATTTATGTTTGCTTTGTAAAATATACTAAAATTCCTACATGAAGGTCACTAATGTGTAAGCCAATGGTGTAATGATACTGTGGTCTGTTCAATAGTCCATAGCTAAAAGACAGAACTCAATTCACCTTCTGGATGAAGAAGCAAGGCAATTTTGTAAAACATAAAGAGAATAGTTTTTGCCTGAAACCCCAGGTAAAAGTACTTTAAACCTGGAAATACATGAAAGCAGCCTCCCACCTCCACGTCTAGGGACCATGGCATCACAAGCCTTTTATTCTAGGAAACAATGAAGTTGACAGTGCAGATCAGTTTCAACCAGCAAGCATCCTTGCAGTTTTACACTTCCATTAGGCACAGAGAGGAGCTTGAGAGCAAGGGGCTCACAGAAAGTCTGCATTTACATCCTCTGCAAAACACTAAAAAGCTTACATCATCCATCTTGCTTATCCTCCAAGCATAACTCAGAGGTGAATGTGGAAAATTGTGGGAGAGGCATATAGCTAGTAATGGGATTTACATATTTTTAAGAACAATTTCTGACAGAAACAAATGTTCCTGATGGAAGTTTCCTCTCCACAGATAAAACACATCAAGTTGAGGTGGTTGATTTAAGATGCACATGGAAAGGCTGGCTTTCAAGAGGCACAAAATTATCAATCAAACTGAAGGCTGCAGTGACTGTTTAGAACAATTCTTACTGCAAACAGCATAATCACCCTTCGATACCACAGGAGGCTGGCTCCAGGACATCATGCAGACACAAGAATCTGTACCTGCTCCAGTCCCTTTTATAAAATGCCATAGTTGTGCAATTAATCTATGCATATCATATACTCTAACTTCCCCCACTCGGCCCAGGTTCTATGTAATGTAAACCCTGACATTATGTAAATACTTGGTATGCTGAATTATGTAAAGGATAAGGACAAGAAAACAAGCACACATGTTCAGTACAGACAGTGTTTCCTCATTTTCTTTTTATCTTTTTGCACTTGATTTAATGCATGGATATAGAACTATTAATATAGAAGGTTGCCTTGGCTATATTATGACTGTATTTGTATATGTAATGGATATGCACATAAATATAGATGAATTCATTCTTTAAAAATAATCCTAATACCTGGGAGAAATGAAACATGTTCGTTGATAATTCTTGCACAAAAGGAATGCTTTGTTGAGCAGTAAAATGAGGAAAACAATGTGTCAATGAATCTTTTAGAGGAGACAGGCCTCAGCAGGACGAGCCCTCTGATCTGTACCTTCCCAACCCTGATAACTGGTGGGCTTTTGCTAAGGCGTAAGAACTTTGCACCGGTCGTGATTAACTCACATTCATATACTGTTCTACTATTCTTAGCACTTTCATGTGATTACTGTGAGGTATTGAACTCTCTTTCAAATAACTGCTGTCCCTCCCTCAATGGAACCTCATTCCCTAAGAGAGAATATACTTTCTGCTCCTTTGACGTCAGCAACAGCCATTATCTTCTTCCTCCTCCATCCACTAACAATGTTCTAGGGAGGCTCCCAATGTGAAGATTTCACCATGGAGCTGCCCTATCATGTACCTGTAGTATAAGGAAAAAAAATGAGCCTCAATTATAAAGCACTGTAATTGGGGTGGGGCTGTGAGGATTGTTATTGAAGCAGAACAGCCTAAGCTTGCTGACACAATCAGATTGATGGATTAGACTTTCAATTGAGACTCAAAAAAAAAAAAAAAATGAGGTTTTCATGATTCCAGTTACATAGAGGAAGAGGTTAGTGTCTGTCTTAGTCAGGGTTTCTATTCCTGCACAAACATGACCAAGAAGCAAGTTGGGGAGGAAAGGGTTTATTCGGCTTACACTTTTCACATTGCTGTTAACCACCAAAGGAAGTCAGGACTGGAACTCANGCTGCTCAGGAAGCAGGAGCTGATGCAGAGGCCATGGAAGGATGTTCTTTACTGGCTTGCTTCCACTGGTTTGCTCAGCCTGCGCTCTTATAGAACCCAAGACTACCAGCCCAGAGATGGCACCACCTACAAGGGGACCTCCCCCCTTGATCACTAATTGAGAAAAAGCCTTACAGCTGGATCTCATGGAGGCATTTCCCCAACTGAAGCTCCTTTCTCTGGGATAACTCCAGCTGTGTCAAGTTGGCACAAAACTAGCCAGTACAGTATCCCTTCCCCCCTTCTTGCTCTTACTAGGATTTTACACTTCAGATCTTCATTATTCTTTCCAATATGTTCAAAGAGTTGTAAAACATCATCTGTAAGATCGTTTCATTTCTCACCTTCTTTGTGTAATTTCTTTTTTTTTGTTTTTTTT
>NC_034597.1:10571263-10592531 GCF_900095145.1 Mus pahari | reverse complement strand
GCAGACACCTCTCCTCGGGCGGGAAAAGGCCCCGAATGCCGGCCCAAGCCTTAGTACTGCCCTTTGTGTAATTTCTGATCCCAGGCTTGAGCTTTGCAGAGATGCTTGTATGATATTTACTATCATATTAAATTCTTTACTGTGGATAAAACCCAAACTATTTACAAAAAATCCACAAACACTACAACCAAGTTCTCTAACACGGGTTTTCACATCCTGCTATTCTCCCAGTGTATTATGGGTGCTATGATCATTTGCATGCTCCACCTCTGATTAAGTTGCTTGCTCTTTGTAAGACACATGGGATTTTTTTTTTCTTTACCTTATCCTTTATGTGCTAAGCATCCTTCAATAATTACTTTCAGAACTTGCCCCTTAACAAATAAACTCTTAATTCAAAACTAATGACAGGGCTCAGGAAGCTGAGATAAGAGGACTGCCATTTCAAGACTGCCTGAGCCACTTAGTGAATTTGAAGGCAGCTTGGGCTAGAGCAATACTGTCTTTAAAAAGAAAAAAGAACAAAGGAAAGAAGAAGAGAAGGAAGGAACAAATGAACAAATGAAGGAAGAATGGAATGAATTTTTTTGTTTTAAGGATGCCAGAGCTATCCAAGAATAAAACATGGGTTGTGAGGACTTTGGATGTGGCATGAAATTTCTTCTATATTCTCCCTATTTTCTAATTCCCTCCTGTTGAAGTAGATTGTATCTGAGCTAGGCATGGCTGTTAGTGTAATACAGTGGAAGCAAATCACACAAGATGTCATGCTGCTTCAGGACTCGTCAATCTAAGTCAGAAAGGGCAATACTGCTTCCCTGCTCCCAGAAACCCTCACTCTAAGGACCAGGCCACAGAAGAGGCCACAGGACAAGCACCCCAGGGGACAGGCCCAGAAGAGCCTAGGTTTGAGATCATCCCAGGCTACAAAGCCAGATATATACCTGAAGAAGTAGCTAAAGCATTTCAGCATTTAGGTTTTATGTCACGTCCAGTCATTTGAAGCTTCCTAATATGTGTGTCAGATCTTATCTCTGCTTTGTGTAAATCTCCAACTGATAAGATCCTTGAGTGTGATAAAAATCATTGTTGTTTTATATTACTAAACTGGGGCAGTAGTTATGCCAGGGAAGGTAACTGGAGCTGTCTGTAAAAGATGACCTGAAGCAGAATATCAACATAGACAACCACATGGAACTGTATGCATACATGCTTTCCTGCTTTGTTTATTTTGACTGGGGTGTAACAGCCTATCAACTATGGTGTGAATACTCCCTAGTAAGAGCATGACTGAAAAACATGACTATTAAAACATCAGGCAGAGACACAATTGAATTATTAGCAAGCACTCACAGCACACAAAGAGTAGGCACAGACAGAATCCCATAGCCTATTACTTTATCACACAATTGCAAACTAACAAAAACACCAGCCAGAGAAGTACTCACATCGATGAAATCAATATAACCTCTAAAATGTATTACAGGGCACTTTAAAATAAATATATAAAATCTGCTTTAAATTGACTCTAGCTCAGTGTGGAACAAAACTGTTGTAACACTGTTTTACATTCAAAACCAAGAACCAAGAACCACCTGCAGCAGTCCATAAGGATGTCAAGTACTCCCTTTAAACTCACTTTGTGACATGACCGTGTCCTTCATACTCAGGAATGGATACTATTGTGTGATCTCCAAAATTCTGCTTGGTCTCCCAAGGCACACAGAGGAAGCCATTGAAGCGCTGGGTCCTGGTTGTAGCTTTGTGTGAGCTTCTTCTTTTCCCAGACACTGCATTTAGTTCCAATGCATTTCCACTGGCTTCCTGCAGAGCACCCAACAAGTATTTTCCACTATCCATGGTGGTCACAGCATGACCTAGCCCTCAGGTTTACCTATTAATACAGTCTATAGGGGAAGGTTTGATTGGAGATATGAGGGAGAGTACAGTCAGAGGCATCAGAAAAAGAGAAAAAGTAGTAGATAGAGCATGGCCATGGGGGTGGGAGTGTGAGTAGAGCAAGAGAGGATTAAGGAGAAAGGGCCAAGAGAGCTCAGGGCCAAAAGGTCAGGGATATTTAGGAATGAGAAGCTGGGAGAAGGAAAGCCTCTGAGCTAGAGAGGCTTAGGGTAGGGAAGGGTAAGATGAGTCAAGATGGCAGTGTCTTACAGGCAGACTCTGGAAAAGGTGTTCTCAACACTGAGTGTGCCCGTCCACTTAGCATGTGCTTTGGTATGTGAATAGACACCACCGCCATTTGTCCTGAGTTCCTTTTGGACCTGACAGTAAGACAAGTGAGACTATAAGTAAAGTCTCCAGCTAGAGAGGTGGCTCAGCTGCTCTTTCAAAGGACCTGAGTTCAGTTCCCAGCAGACCACGTGCAGTGGTTTACAATCACCTGTAGGGCCAGCATCAGAGACTCTGATACTCTCTTCCAGCCTCCCGACACACTGAACTCATATGGACATGCCCACACAAAGAACTAATACATAAATAAAAAACAAAAATCAACCTTTTAAAATGCTCTGATAAAAGCATTTCCTGTCCAAAATAGGTATTAAGAGCTAAAAGCAAGACCTATTTGATAAACAAGGGGCAATCTGACTCACATAGCTTGAATTCAATTAAATTTGGGCATTAAATTGTCCAACTCATATACTGATGTTATAAATCTAGTTATAAATTTATAGACACACCCACACGCACCCACAAACAAACTTCCCTTTTAGAATGTCAGCTTCCTCAGACAAAAGAGCCCTTGGCTACGTGTTTGAAGTCCCTGGCCTTGTCCTTCAGATATCTTGTCTCACAGCAGTGTGGTGACTATTAATGAAATCACTTAATATGGTATATTTGACGTAACACAGATATAGATAGCAGCCCAAGAAAGCTTGGATTTTGGTGTCCGCAGCTCTCTGAACTGACTACAAAGGTGTCCCTTGTTCCTGCTTTTATCTTCGCACTTTTAAAAACTGCTAGCATTATTTTACTGACATCTGAAGTATTGCCTTTATGCCCTTTGGTATTTGAGATTTCTCATGAGTTGTATGATACAAAGGTTTAGTTCTTGGGTAAGCAAAAGTTGCTTCTTGGTGAATTTGAAATCCCATTGTAGACAGAGGAGGTAAGTTTCACCTGCAAATGTGAAGAGCCCCAGTTTAACGGTCCCATTCCCAACTGGAAGGGGACTTCTCACACCAAGTGTTCATTTAGGGTCTCAGGCTTAGCAAAAACCTTTAAAATATTTGAGCCCTAGTGAAAGTATAAAAGCAAACCTGCAAATGAATAATAGTTACTGAATGCTTTAAAGCACAACATTCTATTGCCTAACTAGATCCATAACATGTCTATCCTTCAGTTACAAAAGGGCTTGGATTTAAAACAGGCAAACTTTTAATATTAACTTATTCTGTATGGCATAAACACATAATATTTTACCTGGTATTGGTTTATGTTCTAATGGTTCCCAACTAAGGAACCATATCACTCATTGTTTTGCCATCTTACTCATTGCTCAGGTGGTTCAAGCTATTTTCCTGAAATTTTTAAAAGAGTGACATGGTTAACCTTTGTTGTTAACTTTTTATGTTTACTATGCAATATGCTAATAGTACGATATATTATTTATTGGGGATGCACATATGTTTACACACACGTGTGGTAGTCAGAGGACAAACTGAGGGAATTGTTTTTATCATACTGTGGAGGTTTTGGTGATCTAACTCAGGTCACAGATTTAGTGCCTTTATCTTCTGACCTACCTTACAGGCACTCTGTCTGTATTTAACACCCACAATGCTGCCCAGCAACCCCAGCTGGGCCTTATTGGCAGGTATAACACTTAAGTGGTCACTTGTTTACCACAGCCTGTCTATCCCTGATCAACCAGCCAGGACACATGGCAGCCCAGGGCATCTCTGCAGTGCATTTCCACAGCTCCATCTCCCTGCACCTCTATAGCAGGCTCTGGGTGCTGTTTGGGGAATGAAGTAATCAACGTTCCCTGCCAGTACTTATAAAATATTCTGGCTTTATGGAACAGCATCCCCTGCTGCTTCAGGCACTCATCCAGTTAAAGCAAAATCTGGAAGGAACAGAAGGAGGCAGTTTTATATCCATTGTGTTTAGAGCAGTAGGGGAAAAATTAGGTTCATGATGAGAGAGAGAGAGAGAGAGAGAGAGAGAGAGAGAGACAGAGACAGAGACAGAGACAGAGACAGAGACAGAGAGACAGAGAGAGATCGTCTTGAAACATTTTTTTTCCTTAAAAAGGATGGCTATCTTGAATATGTCTAAATGAAGTTACAAACCAGACATGCTTATATGGCCATGAACCTTATATGTATGGGAAGACGGCCCACCCTGACCCACAAAGGTTGTGCCATATCTTCCTCTACTACCACACAGTGCCATCAGCTCTACTCAGGCTGTTCCGTCTCACTGAGTCTTACTCAGAACTCTGAATTTTAGGAAAGGGCCTTTGATGAGTTATGGCACTCAGTGTTTTCACTTGGACTTCTTTTTTCTAGCTGTGGCAAGATTTTTGATCTTTATACAAGAGAAGCCAAACCCATGCAAGAACAACCTGTCAAGAATGCTTACAGCCTTGTAGTTAGCTCTCCCCAAGTGTGACTTAATCAGCAAGGTGTTACTGAGGACACATGGCCAACACTACAGGTTAAGGCCTCTGTGAGCACTGCAGGAGACACTGTAAAGGGAAGGTCAGAGAACTGAGAAATGACTATTAGTTGGCATTTATTAATCCTGGGTGCTGTGTCCAGCTCTGAAGAATGGAGCACAAACAAAAACAGACTGCATCTCACAACCTGTGCACTTTGACAAAAAGGAAATGGCTGGCCTTCACTGACACTAAATAACAATAGGTAGCAGAAACACCCTGAATCCATAAACAAAGTCAGAAGACACCAAAATAAAAGCCAAATGAACTACTGACGCTGGCATCCTTCACTTGCAACTTCACGTACAGCAAAGTCTAGCCTTTCTAGATAACAGGCCAGTCAGACCCAGCCTGGGGCTATGCCATCAGTTTTCATGAGGCTTCCCAATCTGCAGATTGTATATGATAGAGTTGAGGGCTTGTGACAGGAATAGTATGACCAGGAATGTACAACTGCCATATGACCCTTTCCAGAAAAGGTTTCTTGACCTACTTTACTAGAAGAAATCTTGTTTCCAATCTATAATTTTCTTTGTACATTAATATAGTAATTGGTATATATTCATTCAAAATCAAGACTCAGTTTAATTTAAGAATTCACCAAGCACATATTTAAAAAGGCTTGTCTTTCTTTTTCTATCTCTCCATCTCTCTTCCTCTCTCCCTCTCCCTTTCAGCTTTGTATTTGCAGTTCAGGATGTCTGGATCCAACTCTGAGCATCCAGCTCCTGTTGCCTTAACTACTGCCTGCTACATGGTGTCCCCACCATCAAGGGTTCCAACCCTTTGGAGCTGTAAGACCAAATAAGCCTTTCCTTTTCTAAGTTGTCATGGTCATGGTACTTTATCACAGTAATAGAAAAGTACCTAAGATTCTTTCTCTTGGATAGACAGCTAAAAGAAACACAAGCTCATCCCAGACATCGTTCTGTAACAGATAACAAATAGCCTATGATTTAATTTCTAGAACAATTCTAAGTAGCATTTGAACATTATTCAAAATACTGAGATACTTATAAGAATTAGTTCAAGGTCTATGAGCTCTTAAAAAAGAAACAAACAAACAATGTTATTTGCAATCTACTTGTTTAGCCTGTGGTTACAGTATCTAAGCCCACACAATCAGGAACATGATAAAATCAAAGGACATTGTTTACTCAAAGGTCACAAATGGGTTTTTTTTTTTTTTATTTTATAGGAATGCAAACATTGTTTGGAAAGTCCTTGCCTGAAGGGTTGCTCTCTAAATCTTCTTTGAAGAATTACTTTTATTACTCCAACAAATGCAAGTCATTAGAAAACTCCCTTTTTATCTGAACAAATGAATAGTGCTTTAAATCTTCCAGCTACTGAAAAGGGATGCAGAAGCAGCTTCTCAGGCTAGGGCGAAGCTTCAGAGGTGGAGTTGGTTCTTCAAATACCAAACCCTGAGACTTCACTTCCAAGCTTAACTCCCAGGGATGTGTTCTAGGTTTCTGACAGCTCTCATGTGCCTCCTGTGGCAACTGCATAATAAAACTATATAGTTTTAAGAAGGAAGAAAAATCAGAACTTTGCAGGCTCTGTTGCTCTGTGAAGCTATTTTAAAAATCAAACTGAACTAAATTGCTGCCTTTCTTTCAATTGCTGTCTTTATTTTACAACAGTTTTCAAATTTACATTTCAACAAGCTACCTTTCACATCCTCAACTCTGAACGCAGACATTTTTGCAAAAAAAGCACTATTAAGAAAGCATGTAAGTATTTTCAGATTTATTTTATGTATGTGTGAATACCTGCATATATGTATGTGCACCATACACATGTATGCCTGGTATCTGAAGGGACTGGATGTACAACCAGTTATGAGCTACCATGTGGATGCTGGGAATTGAATTCAAGTTCCTTTGTAAGAGCAACAAGTACTCTCAAGTAGTCAGCCTGCCCTCCAGCCCTGTGGTGGTTGGAATATGTTTGACCCAGGGAGTGGCACTATTACTAGGTGTAGCCTTGTTAGGATAGGTGTAGCTTTGTTGAAGGAAGTGTGTCACTTGGTGGGGGGCACTTTCTGAGACCCTTATCCTAGCTCATCCTAGCTGCCTGGAAGTCAGTCTGCTAGCAGTCTTCAGACCAAGATGTAGAGCTCTCACCGCCTCCAACACCATGCCTGCCTGGATGCTGCCATACTCCCACCTTGATGATAATCAACTGAACCTCTGAATCTGTAAGCCAGCACCAATTAAATGTTATTCCTTTATAAGAGTTGCCTTGATCATGGTGTTTGTTCATAGCAGTAAAACCCTACCTAAGACAAACTCTAATAATAGATATTCTTAAACAAAATCAAACTAGCCCTGAACCCAGCCAGGTTTGTTTCTACTGTAGCTCTGTTAACTAGCTGGGTGACTGGCCTGGACCATTCACTTGCTGTTCTAGGTTTTACAATTCTCATGGAAAAAAAAAAAAGCTAAAATAAAACAAACAACAACAACAACAACAAAATGCAATTTAAACCTATTACCCAAAGTACTTCTAGTCCTAAATGATGCCATCCTTAGTATAAATGATTCTAACCTTTCCCCAACTTCATCTCCTGCCAGGGAAGGGAAGAGTACAGTAGGACAGCACAAACCTAACTTGGAAGGAGTTGCCAGGACATTGTTAAAGCACAAGAAACTTGTTTTCTTCACACAAGCTTTGACATATACTCCACAACTGTAATATTTAAAAGAATAGAAATAAAGGATGATTTAAAATAATTTAGAACTATATGAAACTCACAGCTCAATACTGTGGTATAACCCAATCACCTCATAACCCACACTTAAGCGAGGATATGGAGTCCCTGGAGATCCCAAATACTAAGGTAGGAGAGTAGGACAGAGATCAGTCACGGAGACCTAAACAAAGCTTACAAATTTAGTATATGACAAAACAAGTCAGCAAAAAGGGAAGCTAGAAACCCTTGGTCCCTGGTCAATTAAGCCCAGTTCACGCCCCAGCATGGATACACAGGCACTCCAGAATGTCCCAAAATACCTCTGGTTCCCTACAGTACTAACTGTATAGATCCTAGGTGAAGATTCATGGAGTTAATGAGATATGTGATGCATAAAGTTGTATGTAGAACTACATGTAACAGAAAAGTCTACCTTATGTAGATAAGCCATGAATCCCATGTTGTGTAGCATAAAAGCCCTCATCTTTGCCTGGCATTTGCCATTTGAACTTCTGAACTTTCTCTCTGCCCTCCGCCAACCTGCCTCTTACCTTAAAATCAATCTTTTTCTTGTAAGTGCTCTCTTCTGCTTCTATTTGTGTGTCTCTGTCCAATTTTTTGTCCCTGAACACAAGAACCTGGAACTCCTGCAGGAGTACCTACTAAATCCACTGATATGGAAAATTGCCCCAAGAAAGAAGGCTATGGGGAACTTGACTGATGAACGTAATTTAATTAATAACCAGGTTGGGAAGCTTTGTCAGAATGACTTGAAGCATCCAATGGCTCTGCTATCAGGAAGGATCAGGACCATCCAAGCGAAAAGAGAACAATTAGGCATCCTGTCCTTTTGTTCCTGTGATGAAAGGCCCTCAGGAGGTAAGGGGTCTCAGAGAGGCAGAAATAAAGAAAAGGATGAAGCACAAAGGATGGTTGTTTCCTGGGAATTTCTCAAACTCAACCTCTGAGCTTTAAAAGAAACAATACAGTATTATTCCTACCTTTCAGTCATATGTGTTATAGTCTACCCTGGGAGCAGGAAGAAAGGGAAAATGGTTGACAGTGTCTCAGGTCAACAGCAGTAGGCAGCCCAATGTGGAAAACTCAGATAACACCTGAACTTTTTTTTCTTTTCTTTTGTATTTTACAAGAAGTTTTAAAATTTTTACCCAAGTGGCCCAGACTGTTCTTATGCTTGCAATCCTCCTGTCTCAGTATCATGAGAGCTGGAAGTACAGGTATGTGTCACGATTTTAAGTCTAAGTACAAATCTTATGATATATGCTTCAAATCCCACCCAGATTACAAAGCTGCAAGTGACCTGCTGTGTGGCCGCTCTCTGCACTATTGTTCTTCCCCTCCCCCTCATACAGCTCTGGATCTCCTTTCACTAGGTACAGCCTTCCCACACCCCACCCCCCACTTCCACATAGTTCTGGATCTCCTTCCACTGGCTCCAGCCTCTAAGCTGCCACATCAACTGTACCCTCTATACTCTCATTGTCCCACAGCTCTCTAAGTCTTCTATTTTATTTAACCTTTATTCTTTGATAATTTTGTGCATATGTACATTGATCCACTTCCCGCTTTCACTCTCCTCAGCCTCTTCAAAACACCCCCTTCATGTTCTCATTTTCCATTGTCAAGTCCACTCAATCCTGCCTGCTGGGATGATGACTAATCTTGCTGGTTTCATCATGTGCAGGTTACCATAACTACAGTGGTTCATTAGTGCAATGACCATGTCATATCCGGAAGACCCTCATGCCCTTCACATTTTTTTCTGCCCCACCTCCTCATATAGCATGAGCTCTGAGCCTGAAAGACATCTCCGTAGAGGTGTCTCTTCTGATCACCAATCTAAAGGAAGTCTTTATCCATGTAAGTGCTGTTAAGTGTCATACTTGGTTATTTCCCCACACATTAGAATGTGCACTCCATGAAAAGCTTGTCCTTTGTCTACCTCATACTAGTAGTGTGAAGGAACACATATTAGCCCTTGTTAAAATTCTAAGAAAGTCTTTATTCACAACAATTTGGGTAAGGGTGAAAACAGAACAGAAAGCAGACTTCACTTCAAATACAGGAGGGACTAACAGTAAACTCATAGCCAAGGAACAGAGTGACAGGGTCCACAATGGAAAACAACTGAGAAGGGACATCAAGGAAATCCCTGCTGGGCTGACCTAATAGGATTCTTACTGAAGGCAAGTTGGGGTGATCAGAGATCAAAGGCTGGAGGAAAATTTAACAGGCCTCCAAGATGGCCCTGGGCTCCTAGACAGGCCCCAGGGTACTCCAGGAATGCCAAGGTTGATTCAACCTAAGAGGAGCATGCAGAAAATCTAACTACCTTGATCAAGTGGAGAATTTTTGTTAGCAAGAAGTAAATGCTCAAAATATCTTGACTGATGGTGATGGATGAACTGTTTCTTTTGCTCCAAATTAAAGGAATAGTACTGCTTTTAAATCGTTACATTGTTTCACTTTCTACTTTGACCTCAGGGGTACTAACTGGAGTAAATAAGGAAAGACTGCTAATTAATAAACAGTCTAGGATCTTGCAAAACAAAACTCAAATAGCTTACTAATGAATGATACCTTTTATTATTCAATTACTCTTCAAGCATTTGTAGAGAGCTCAGTAACATAATGCACTGGTTTCTCTTCCAGGCAGACAAGCAAATCCAAAGATTGTCTTGAAATTCATTGTCTACTAAGAACATTGTCATTATCCATGAACAGATGGGGTTCAGGAACAGTGTTAGTGTGACTAAGGTGGAGAAGGACAGACAGGGAAACCTCTTGACAATGGAAAAGAACATGATTCAGCAGAAGAAGCCATGGTGAGAGTTTCCTAAGCCAACTACCTATAATGCAGCCAATATCAGAAATGATAAGTAGTCCTGTCCATCTTCTACAAAAGCACAACCCTAAGTTACAGCCTACACAAGTCACTTTCTCAAGGAAGCTAGGACAGGGGAAGGTGGGTCAAGTCAAAGATTTGTGTTGAGTTTAGCAATGGAGCAGCTGTTCCTTCATGTTATATTAAAACTGGAAATTATGACTAATGATGAGTAAGTAAGGCAGTTCAGTTGTTACAGAGATGTCAAAGCAGAAAGTCTGGCCTACCTACTCACAACAACATGGTCTTCTAATGAATTTAGACAGGCAGAAAAGGAAATGAACACCTCACACAGGGTTTTGCCACTGGACAGATGCTCTCATGGATAGATGCTTAGACTTCCCAGAAGAAAACATGACAGGAAGGGAGAGGGTAAGAACTGAGATGCTTAGCCCTGGTGCATTCCTTGAATGTTTCTGGTTCTCCATGGAGAGGAGGGTAAGCTACAATGCTTAAAAAAAAAAAAAAAGAAAATTATGCCTATGTATTTTAAATTTTCACCATAACAAATATCTGAGCTTATCATGATGTTTTCCAATGGTTAGAGAAAAAAGATTTTTATGTTTCTCTGCTTTATTTGAAAAGTGTCACAACTCAGTAACTAGATGATTCCAAACTGAAAGAGTAGGAAGTCTCACAAGGAGAAGACTTAATCTTTGCAAGGAGCAGGATGGATGACAGCAGTGACTTCAAAACACATTCTTGGAAAGACTGCTGATTGGAAGCTCTGCTTCCCCCATGTGGAAGCAACTAATAAGAACTTGATAACACTAGAAAAAGTATCTGAGCCTCAGGAGGAAATTACAGATAGAATAGACACATCTGAGTATATACAAGACTTATTTTTAAAAATCTAAATTGAATCTTTATTTAGAAATCAATTTGTGTGGGTAGACTCGTGGCTCTAGGGCATTTGTTTGCTAGTTTATGAATGTTTCAAACCAATGATTTCTTTTCTTAAGATTATAAATGTCTCTAAATAAAATATGAGCATAGATTTACATAATAAACATGTTGACATTATCTATTTATTTGTCCTTTGAAATATACAGATTCTGTCTAATAACAGTTAACTATCAAACCTTTTATTTTATTATATAACATTTTCTGTAAATACCTCATTTCCCTCTGTGGCCTCCAAAAGAACTAAAACTTTAACTTATTCTGAAGGTTGTGAGGTCAACATGATCCAACTTCCAAGTAAAAGAAACACTATACAGAAGATTTAACCTTTATTTCATGGTACAAAATAATTTACAGAATTTTTTTAAAAGGATAGATAATTCTCTCTAAATCTTTAGGAATTGGTTCTTTTCAAACAACATCTTTAGACCCTGAAATATGGTGTCTTAGCGGCTGGAGAGATGACTAGGAGGTTAGGAGTTCTGGCTGTTCTTCCCAAGGACCCAAATTCAGTTCCCAGCACCCATCTCAGTCACCACAAAGCTTATAACTCAAGATCCAGGGAATCCTGTATCCAAACATACACACTTATACACAAACAAAAAACTAAATAAATAAAGATTTTAAAGTTAGGGTTCTCATTCTGGCCACATCTGCCTGTTGACACAGGCTAGTGTGGAAGGTATTCTCAGGACCACATAGATCAAGGGTTCCAGGGCCAGGTTTCAGAGCTGCCAGTAACCAATGAAAGCTCTCTTCCCTTAAGGAGAGAATTGCACCCAGTTGACAAATACCCAAGGAGTTTAGAGTAGCACAGATCAAGTTATGGTGACATCATGGGCTATTGTGTTCAGCTAGCTTAGGAAGAGAGTCGTGGAGAGTAGAGACCACATCTCAACAACAACAAGAACTTGAATCTAAGATGAAACTCGTTTCCTGGTAGATTTCTGTCCAGATCTACAGAATAAGCATGTCCTCACTGGCTAGACAGGACTACAGCAGAGATACGTGGTCACAGAGGGATTTGAGCATGCTTGAGCAACACAGCCTCACAGTAGCACGCAGCCATCAGTAAATGCAAAATCCTCATTCTTCTTCTTCTCATGATCACACTAAGTGCCAAGTCATAAAGTAGTACTTACTTAGCTATCTGGGATCCTATGAAAACACATAACATGAAGCCTTCCCAAATAAAGTAAGAAAACATCAACCTCCTGGAGAAAAATTGTGGAAACCAGGAAACAGAGCAATAACAAGAAAGCAATGAATTTTTAGTTATTATCTCCATAAATCAGAAGTGATGCATGCTAAGCAAGCCCAGTGTCAAGGTTTACAAATTCCCATTTCTTCCTGATCATCAAGTTGTCTATTTAAGGTTCTACTTTCCAGAAAAATCTCCTGCTGTGCCCCAGTATTTCTTAATTACATTTGCATGATTTCTGCTACCATGGCAGAATGCTACAGAAAGTAATTATAAAACTAATAAAAAGAGTGAAAACTTTGTCTTTAATTTCCCCAAATGTATACACCAAGGCAGAGTTGCAAACAGAGGATTTTATAATTTGTTCTCCATTTACTTAAACAGGTTAATATTTTTATGTAAATGTTAATAAATATGGACAATATAAATCAATCAATAAAAAGAAACATTCACCACCATTCATGCTTTATACTGAGGAGTCATAGTAGCCTTAATTGCTTTATTAACATTTTCTTCTTCTTCTTCTTCTCTTTTTTTTTTTTATTATACTTTTATTTCTGACAACATAACACACAAAAGACATCTTTAGTAGCCTTTGGAGAAGATGACATATTAACATACACTTTAAGAATAGTTAATGAGTTTTGTATAACAAATGACCTAACTTAAGAGCTTGGTTATTTTTGAAGGTGATTTAAAAACTGAGAAACTACTGGAAGGATATGTCACTAGTCACTATACCTCCTGACAGAAATTGCTGCTGTAATTTAGTGGGTTTGTATATTTGCATGGTTTTTCTTGTCTCTTATGTCAAAAAGTAAAATACTATGCAAAATGAGGATAATGAAAATAAAAGATTGTAATTTTTCCAAAAGCATTGCATAATATCTCTACTAAAAAAAAAAGTGTTTGGGACAGCCTAGAATTTTAGCTAAAGTATATTAAACACAGAAAACACAGAATATAAAAATGCACTATTTTCTTCTGTTGCCTAGTTTTGAGCAGCAAACACATGTTGCTTCAGTTCTAAGAAACATGTATTTTATATTTCAAAATAATTCAAATTTATTTTTTAATTACAGTAAAAGAAAATGAATGTTTAATATGTTGATTTCCATTTTAAGCATTTTTAATAGCACAGTAAAATGTGTGCATGACCCAAACGAAGGGGTTTCCTCGTCTCTCCATGTAATCACATCAAAAGGCGTGAAGAATAGTCTTTTAAGATGTCAGGGGTCGCCATGCACATGCTTATGTCCTTGGCTCTTTTAGTTGCAGCTCCTTTGATATGAGTCTATCCAATAGGATGTGCAGTTAGTAAAAAACACACTAAATGGTAAGAAAATGAATAGACCCACCAAGAGCTCACAGGGCACAAAAACTGTGGAGTAGCCAGGGACAGGATACTTTCAGAAGACATCTGCACACTGGAGCTAACCCTGTGACAAAGATCTCCACACCCAAATCATGCCCAGAGAGAACTGGTCTCTCAGGAGTGCTGATACACCCAAGATCACAGGCTCACAGGCCCATAGGAGGGAAAAACTCCAGTCAGAGACAGCAATACTAACTAACACCAGAGATAACCAGATGGCAAGGCGCAGGGGCAAGAATATAAGCAACAGAAACTAATGCTTCTTGGCATCATCAGAACCCACTTCTCCCACCTGGCTACCCCAACACACCAAAAAAGCAAGACTCTGATTTGAAATCACATCTCATGATAATGATAGAAGACTTTAAAAAGGACATAAATAACTCCCTTAAAGAAATATAGGAGGACACAGGTAAACAGCTAGAAGCTCTTAAAGAGGAAACAAAAATCCCTTAAAGAATTACAGGAAAACACAACCAAACAGGTGAAGGAATTGAACAAAACCATCCAGAATAGAAAAATGGAAATAAAAACAATAAAGAAATTACAAAGGGAGACATCCCTGGAGATATGAAACCTAGGAAAGAGATCAGGATTCATAGATGCAAGAATCACTAACAGAATACAAGAGATAGAGTAATCTCAGGCACAAAAGATACCATAGAAAACATTGACACAACAGTCAAAGAAAATGCAAAATGCAAAAAGATCCTAACACAAAACATCCAGGAAATCCAGGACACAATGAGAAGACCAAACCTAAGGATAATAGATCTAGAAGAGAGTGAAGATTCCCAACTTAAAGAGCCAGTAAATATCTTCAACAAAATTATAGAAGAAAACTTCTCTAACCTACAAAGAGATGCCCATAAATATACAAGAAGACTACAGAACTCCAAAGAGATTGGACCAGAAAAGAAATTTCTCCTATCACATAATAGTCAAAACAAAGAAAGAATATTAAAAGCATCAAGGGAAAAGGTCAAGTAACATATGAAGACAGACCTATCAGAATTACACTAGACTTCTCACCAGAAACTGTAAAAGGCAGAAGATCCTGGGCAGAAGTCATACACACACAGAGAATACAAATGCCAGTCTAGACTACTATACCCAGCAAAACTCTCAATTACCATAGATGGAGAAACCAAGATATTCCGTGGCAAAACCAAACGTTCACAATATCTTTCCACAAACATTTTTTTCTTACAAAGACTGTGAAAGTGTCCTTGGTCAAGTGTTCTTTTACAGCAGTGTTTTATTGGCTACAAACTATTTTAATAATAGAATATTATTTATTTCAACTAATACTGCATTATATACAGTTTATTTCCCATTTCTTCTTATTGTGTATGTTTTAGCAAATTTCAGTATATCTTAAAATTACATATGTATACAACCATGGTTATTCCTTTAGGTTATAGACTTAAATGTAGCATAACTGAAACAATACTCACTGGGTGACATGGCTCAGGTGGGCAGACCACACCTGAGATGACTCCTACCCCAGGGCACAGTGCTCCTGAAATGATACCTGGAGGCCCCTGGTGTCTCTAAAATGAGTAAGTAAGTGGTAGAGAGATGGAAGAGAAAGAGAAACAGAAGGATGTGTAAACAATGAAGAGAGGTGGAACTGGAGACTCAAGGATAGTGAGAAACAGCCTGATGTGAGGAGCTAGTGGTGCCACTTAAGGCCATGATGAGGTCCTGGCCTGTGCTATCACTGAGGGCGATTTCTGGGTCCATGGTCCTGCAGCAGAGGGGGATCTGTTACCACCAAAGGCCAGAAGACATCCTGTGCTTACACCTGGGGCTGGGTTGATGTATGAGAGATGTGCAGAGCTGTGCCTACCCCTTGCTTGGGCATTGTGGGAAAGCTAGCTGTAAATATGTGAGAACAGGAGAGCTGGCCTCATCGCTCAACAGCTGCTCCACTTGGGAAAGCAGGCTGGCACCTCACCTAGGAAGCACAGTAGAGCTGGCCCAGGTTGTGGGGGTAGAGGTTCAAGGGTAGAGGGGATTGTCAGTGAGCTGGCCCCAAGGGCATAAGCACAGAGGAGCTGGACTTGCCGATCATCTACTATGAGGTGGCATAAGCAATGGAGAGACACCCTCCCTACCCTCATCTCTTGCCACCTGTTGCAAGAGGGAGAGCTGAGAGCTAGCTTTGCCTGTGCCTTACTGTAGTAACACAGCAACACAGTAGAGCTGATCCTGATGGTGGGGGCATGGGTGAGCAGGCTAGAAAGAGCATGGGAGAGCTGGCCCTGAAATTTGTCTGCTGTGCAGTGGCATAGGCAAGGAAGAGATACCCTTCTCCCCACCTTACCCCCCATCATCTATGACCGGCAGGTGAGCTGGGCCCTGAGATCACAAGAGCAGGAGAACTGGTTCTTACCAGCTGCAACACTTGAGAGAGCTGGCGCTGCACCTCATCCAGCAACACAATAAAGCTGTCCTCCCTGACTTGGGTGTGGGCAGGCCAGCCTCAAGGCCATGAGAACAAGAGAGTTGGTTCTGCCCCTTGCAAGCTGTGGCATTTGGTGAGCTAGTCAGGGCAGTACTAAGAGCTTGTCCTGGTGGTGTGGGTGTGAGAGAGGTGGTGGACTGACCAGCTCAACTACCACTAAGGCCCAGATCCAGGGCTTTGAGTTGTCCCACCCTAAAGTGTACCCCATTAATGAACTGCTGGAGTCCTTTAAGGAGCTTGTCCTGCAGACCCAAAGCTACAGTGTCTCCATGATCCTGAAACAACAGAATAGCCAAGAGGAGTCCTGGTGAGGATCTGGTATCGATACTGTAGCAGAAGCCAGGGGTCTTGAACCAAGCCAATGACTCATTGCAATGAACATTTGCAAGTAAAGACGTGTGGACAAAAGGGTGTACTGTGGGACACAGTGGAATACATTACAGCTTCCACAATGTTTTTCTTTTCCTTTTAGGGAGGAGGTTACAAAGATGAAGTGTGACTACAAAGGGATGAGTAGATAAGTAGCATTGGGGTACATGATGTGATATTCACAATAAAAAAGTTAAATTTCTTTTAAAAAATAGCCTAATTACAATAAAGGGCATGTACTTGTAAACCCTTTGCTCTGTATTGGATAATCACTTTTCAAATGGTTATGCCAACTTATACCTGGCTTCCCCTGTAAGAAAACTGAGCATCCATTTTCTAGTATTAACCATAACAGTGACTTTGTTGCTTAAAATTACTGACAAACCAATGAAAGAGTGTGTATTATTTGTATTTACTTTGTGATAAATGCCAGCTGAGCTCTTTCTGCACTCTGACTGGCCATGCTAATTCCCTGTTTGCCAAACAACCTACTTATGTCTGTCCTAGTTTCATTTTTGTTGCTATAATGAAATACCCTAACAAAAAACAACTTAGGGAGAAAGGGATTTACTTCAGCTGGCAATTCCAGTTTATAGTCACTGTGGGGAAGTCAAGGCAGGAACTTCAAATGGCTCTTCACATAACTACAGCCAAGAACAACAAGTGAATACATGCTCACTCCCTCACTTGCTTACCTGCTCCTTTGTTTTTGCTAAGCTCATTACTGCAAATTTATATAGTTCAGGACCTAGGGAATGGTACTTGCTCACAGTGACTTGGAATGCATCAGTTAATTTAAGACGACCCCCCACAGGCCAACAGAATATAGATAGTCCTTTATTGAGACTCTCCTCCCAGGCTGTTCTAAGTTACATCAGTTAACAATTAAAGCTAACCATCCCTTGTGACACTTCCCCAACCCCTTTTCAGTCAGTGGCTTACTGTAGCTCAGGTTGGCCTGGAACTCACTTAGAAGCCACACTAGAATCAAACAAGATCCTGCTATTGCTACCTCAACCCCCTAAGTGCTGGAATTTCAGTTGAGCCTCACTACGCCCAGCTCCAAGATCATGTGACACTTGCTGATACCTCCTTCTTTAAATTCTCTAGTAGTTCTGAAGTTTGTGTTTTATCTTTCATTTATCTAGAATATGTTAGCATTGCTTTATCAGGATTTTAATTTGACTCTTTGTACTTAACTATATACTTTCTATTTCTGTGGTTTTTTGAGCACATTTTAAAAACAGTATGACACTTTCTTCGAGCAAAATCTTCTTACACAGAAGCCATTGCATATATTACAGGTGATAATGGAGCTGTACTTGCTGAAGCGTAAGTAGGTGATGATCAGGAGAGGGACTTACTCGTTGGTCTAGAAGATTCTACTGACTCTACCTGTGGTTCATTAATTCTTACCTCACTCTTATATGAACTTTTCCTCCGGAGACATGAATAAATGTCTACGCATCCCTGATAGGATACCAATGATAGATCACAGTTTGATTCCACCAAAATCCAATTTGGCAAAGGGATTAATTACAGAGCAATGGTGAGGCATGACTTACAGGAGTATGTCACTCCAAAG
The DNA here is from genome assembly GCF_900095145.1 of Mus pahari. NCBI lineage: Eukaryota > Metazoa > Chordata > Mammalia > Rodentia > Muridae > Mus > Mus pahari. The sequence goes on along the minus strand of NC_034597.1, from coordinate 10,574,347 downwards.
ACACCTCCCCAGCACATTCTCACCCCAGCATGGTGACCATTTTCCCATAGCTGCATAGGCAGAACCCTTCACCAAGTTAACCTTTAACAGACTATTTACTTAGGTACCACCTTCATGGTGTCATGGACAGGATTACACATGGTTAAAAAGAAGGCACAGAGCAGAATGACTGGAAGTTATAGCAGCAGTCCTCCTACAGCCCCTTCTGTGAGGGGACATCTGCATGCTTGCCCTTGAGGGACTCCTGGAAATAGCACAGATGTACCAATGTTCAAGAGACAGCAGTCTACAACAGTCATAGACAGAAACTCCACTGCTGGGTTACATCCTTACCTGGTATGGGTGTGTTCCAATCTTCATGCTTTATCCAATTCGTTATTCACCTATAATTTTGCTAGTATCCCATTGCTTATATACTATTTCATATATGTTGCATAAAAATATATACTTATATACTTTTTCATGCATATTCACACACACACACACACACACACACACACACACCATTCTTTCAAAAATATCTTCGATACTGTGTTCTGTCATGTTTATGATTGAAAGGTTATGAATGTATCAGTTATTCAACTCAGAGCTACTGTGATGGTTTGAATAGAAATGACCCTCATAGACTCATGTGTTTGAATGCTTGACCCATAGGGATTGGCACTACTAGGAGGTGTGGCCTTGTTGAAGGAAGTGTGTTACTAAGGTAGTGGGCTTTAAGATCTTCTGGGATCAAGCAACACACAGTCCCCTTTTGCTGCCTACAGATCAAGATGTAGAACTCTCAGCTCCTTCTCTAGCACCATGTTTACCTAAACATTGCAATGCTTCCTACGTATAATAATAGAATGAATCCCTGAAATTGTAAGCCAGCCCCAATTAAATATTTGCCTTTATAAAAGTTGCTGTGGGCATGGTATCTATTCACAGCAATAATATCCTAAGATGGCCATCAATAATATTTCAAAAGGATCACACTAAGTTCATAAATTAACCTGAGACTGCCTGACTGACATCCCCATTTTTGAGTCTTTTGACTAAAAACTATAATCTAATGATGCATTTTTCAACTCAGTTTTCCTTTCATAGAACTTACATACACTTTATGGATTTTTAAATTATTTTTTCATACTAAGATTGGAGTCATTGAAACTTTACCCAATTATTATTATCAGTTCACTTAAGGGGGAAAAAAACTATAGTTCTTTATGTTCTTCTTAATGATTACCAAATTAGTGTGTTTCATTGTTTAGACTCAATAACCAAATTCCTACCACTTTGCTGCCTCCTCTTCAAATCTAACTTCATTGGATAAGAGTTCCACAAGAATACTACGTCACACAGCTGTAAGTGACAAGGGTACCTCAGGTGTGAGCTACTAACTACAATATGAACTGTTTGAAATAAACTTTGCTAAACATTTGTTAAGAAATACTTTTCTAGGCTAATATCCACTTATCAGTGAGTGTATACCATGCGTGTTCTTTTGTGATTGGGTTACCTCACTCAGGATGATATTTTCTAGTTCCACTCATTTGCCTAAGAAATTCATAAAGTCATTGCTTTTAATAGTTGAATAGTTTTCCATTGTGTAAATATACCATACTTTCTGTATCCATTCCTCTGTTGAGGGACATCTGGGTTCTTTCCAGCTTCTGGCTATTATAAATAAGGCTGCAATGAACATAGTGGAGCATGTGTCCTAATTACATGTTGGAAAATCTTCTGGGTATATGCCAAGGAGTAGTATTAGTGGATTCTCATATAGTATTATGTCCAATTTTCTGAGGAACTGCCAAATGATTTCCAGAGTGGTTGTATGAGCTTTCAATCCCACCAGCAATGGAGGAGTGTTCCTCTTTCTCCACATCCTCTCCAGCATCTGCTGTCACCTGAGTTTTTGATCTTAGCCATTCTGACTGGTGTGAGNTGGAANCTNAGGGTTGTTTTGATTTTCATTTCCCTGATGACTAAGGATGTTGAACATATCTTTAAGTGCTTCTCAGCCATTCATTACTCCTCAGTTGAGAATTCTTTGTTTAGTTCTGTGCTCCACTTTTTAATAGGGTTATTTGTTTCTTTGGAGCCTAACTTCTTGAGTTCTTTGTATATATTGGATATCATCCCTCTATCAGATGTAGGACTGGTTAAGATCTTTTCCCAATCTGTTGGTTACCTTTTTGTCCTATGCCCAGAAGCTCAGAATTCCCAAGATACAATTCACAAACCACATGAAACTTAAGAAGAAGGAAGACAAAAGTGTGAATACTTCTATCCTTCTTAAAAGGGGGAACAAATTACCCATGGAAGGAGCTACAGAGACAAAGTGTGAAAAAGAAACCGAAAGAACGACCATCCAGAGACTGCCCCACCTGGGGATCCATCCCATACACAATCACAAAACCCAGACACTTTTGTGGATGCCAACAAGTGCTTACTGACAGAAGTCTGTTATAGCTGTCTCTGGAGAGGCTCCCCCAGTGCTGACAATACAGAGGTGTATGTTCTCAGCCAACCATTGAACTGAGCACAGGGTTTCCAGTGAAGGGGCTAGAGATAGTACGCAAGGAGCTGAAAGGGTTAACAGCCCCATAGGAGAGAACAACATGAACTAATCAAAAACCCCAGAGCTCCCTGGGAATAAATCACCAACCAAAGAATACACATGGAGGGACTCATGGCTCCAGCTGCATATGTAGCAAAGAATGGCCTAGTAGGTCATCCATAGGAGAAGAGGCCCTTGGTCCTATGAAGGTTGTATACCCCAGTGTAGGAGAATGGCAGGGCCAAGAATGGAGTGAGGGTGGGTTGGTGAGTAGGGGAAGGGAGGAGGAGATAGGTGGTTTTCTGAGGGGAAACCAGGAAAGGGGACAACATTTGAAATATAAATAAAGAAAAAAAAAGTTTCTTAGATAAGTTTTGAAAAATATTTCATGAAACAAAAAAAAGAAAGAAAAGAAAAAGGAAAGAAGGAAGGAAGGAACAAAGGAAGAAAGAAAGAAAGAAAGAAAGAAAGAAAGAAAGAAAGAAAGAAAGAAAGAAAGAAGAAAGAAAGAAAGAAAGAAGAAAGAAAGAAAGAAAGAA